>NC_056743.1:1893807786-1894085286 GCF_019279795.1 Protopterus annectens | reverse complement strand
CTTCCCCCAGCTAGGCCGGTGAGACATACAGACATGCAATAAAGGTAAATACACCACTGCTTCCCAGACCACTGGCAGGAAACTACCAGTGGGAGAGATCTACGAGTTCTACACTTTAAACATGGACAGCGACGTCCCTTGTGGGACACCAAAAATTTTGTTCTTCCAGCCAAGGCCAGTAAAGATTGCTGTGACCAGGATTAGCTGAACACAGAACAGGGGGTTGTGCAAGCCAGATAACACATGGGTTGACACAATGTACGACATGTGTCCCGACATGAGGAGAGTGGGCAGTGTGTAGGGGTGTGTTCATACCCCACCTGTGCCCACAGTAAGGATGAGTGCTGTAGAGGAGTGGCAAGTAGGGGAACTTTGGGTATGCGATTATGGGCCTAGGCGTGCAGGCGTTGGCTGGCAGAGATTTATTAGGACCGGCCCGTGGATGTAAGTAACATTCTGATGTGCATATAGCAGACACCCATACCTTCCAAACCTTAAGAGCACATCTACTGGATAGTCCGTAAACCATTGGGGGAACACATAGGGACCATATCATTGAACTGTCCCCGATTACCAGGGACGTCCATGATTACAAATCAGAATCTAACACAGTCCCAACTAAACCCTCCTAGAACAAGTGATATTAGGAGGAAATGTGGTGGAATACACGTAATGAATAATGACAACATGTAAGAGTCATAAACAGCATGTACCTCAGACAATGTGTATGAATACATATGTGCTCTGCGTCCGTCAATATGTCAGGTTAATAGCACCAACCTTCTAAATGTGTCCTTGAGGTTGTTATGCAGTGTCCCTGATTCAGTGTTCATTCTTCCCCATTCGTATGAGAGGTCTGCTAGTGAGAGAAAGCGCATGTTTTGCTGACTACATTAGAAAGATGATAGAATAATAGGGTTGGGGTTACAACTTGTCCACCTTTCCAAGGGACACTCCCCTTTGGGCAGTTGTGTCCTGCAAAATAAATGTAATTATGGCAAATGTCCTGTGATTTAGGGCAAAGATTTCCTATATTGTCTGTAGTAGTTGCATAAAACAATTATTTTGTATCCGAAACACCTAAATGTTATAAAAACTGTATAAGCAATTACAATGCTACAAGAATAACCTTTTATTTAGGCAAAACAGTGAAGTACTCTCCTTTCTACTGGCTGTGGGTATGTGTTGCCCTGCAAAATCTGACATCTCTACATACAGGTCCTATAGGGTTGCCACCTTTCCAAATGGCCAGACTGGGACATGTTCTGCAGAAATGTCAGACTTTCCAGTACAACACATACCTACAGCCGTGCAGAGTACAGAATTATATTTATTTATCTATTTATTTATCTATCTATTATTTATCTATATTTATTATCTATAGTACCTTATAAATATACCCCCATACACCTGGACACCATCTTTTTTCTCTCCCCTAAACAGCTTGGCTGCTGTGCGTACCGAACCTGGAGCTTGACGGAAACTCTGTTTTATTAGCCCGACTCGGTGGACCTAGCAAAGCTCCTACACATCTGCCTCTACCCTCACTGAAGACCAGAACTTCTCTCTACTAATCTCCAACCCTTCAAACATTTGTGATATCTTCCCAAACTGACTGTGAAATTTATTAGCCCGACTAGGTGGACCTAGCAAAGCTCCTACACATCTGCCTCTACCCTCACTAAAGACCAGAACTTCTCTCACTAATCTCCAACCCTTCAAACATTTGTGATATCTTCCCAAACTGACTGTGAAATTTATTAGCCCGACTAGGTGGACCTAGCAAAGCTCCTACACATCTGCCTCTACCCTCACTGAAGACCAGAACTTCTCTCTACTAATCTCCAACCCTTCAAACATTTGTGATATCTTCCCAAACTGACAGTGAAAGTATGTCTTATATCTACATGTTTATCATTAACCATTTAATCTATGTATGCTAGTCTAGCTACCTGTCCAGGTCTGCCAGCAGCCAACAGCCCCTGTCCGCATCTCTATACTAGCCCAGACTCTCACACAATACCCTACTCATAGATACTATTGCATCCTGTAACTCTTTTTTTCCTCAACCCCAATCCACTATTTCCCCATTCTAATCTGTATACCTTTGCTTATTATTTCTTTTGGCCACTAAATGGCATCCTACTACTATCCTGTTTGCTGCCTTTGATTCATTTTAACACTTTCCATTACCTTACGTGTCCTGTACATGAATCTCCTCTCCAACCTACTTACTTCTCTCTTTCTCTCTGGACCCTGCCAAAACATCCTTCCATTATACTCAAGCACTCCAAGCCAGTATCTTTTCCATAGTTTAACTTTAAAACCTCAGATAATATAAGATCTTTTACCTCCTACATACTTACCTGCTGTTTACCTTACCTTATAGCTTGTTTTTTTTTTTTTCACTGCCACTATACTCCTTTTGTCTCTTCCCGCTCCGTTCGCCCTTTGGGCTCACTCCGCTCCCCTCCCTGCCCCCAAATTCCACCCGCCCTTAGCACCTCTACATTTAAACCCTCATAAACACACCCCCTTGCTTCTCTAAACCAACTACACACTGTTACTGTATCCACCCCCTAAATTAGTCTCCTCCCTCCTCTACCCGCCTACTTACCAAACTATACTCCCACTATCCTCTCACTCAAACCTATTACATTCTCAATTATCATGCATAAGCAATTTCATCCTTTACTAATTCTAACTTTCCTAACTACACTTATCTCTACCTATCTCCTGACCTCCTATGAAGGACCCCTTCCCTATACTCTCACACTCCTGCACAAACAAACACTAACATCTCCCCTAACTCTATCCACATGTTATCACAATTCCATCTACACTACCTCCTACCTTCAACCTAAATATCACCGTTTTTCTCACATTAAATACCCAACTTTTAGCCTCAAAAAATATTTTGACTACTACTTCAAAACTCCTCAATATTACAACCCAATATTAACCCATGCATTAATAGATGGCGACATCCACCCTAACCCTGGATCTAAGCTATCCCCACCACCCTCTAACTGCCACCACTTTAAAATCCAACCAACACCTCCTACTAAACCCCCCAAATCACTCTCAATTGCCCATTTAAACATACGCAGCATTTGTAATAAAATACCACTAATTCATGCTCTCCTAGATGTCCAGCAGTTTGATATCCTCTGCCTAACAGAAACATGGCTTAAACCTTCAACACAAGACAACGAAGTTATCCCCCCAGGTTACAATATTCTAAGGCAAGATCGCTTAAAGAAAAAAGGTGGAGGGGTTGCAATTCTCTATAAATCCGGACTGCAAATAAGTAAAGCAAGCTACACACCACCATTTGACAATAATGTTGAAATAATTATTTCTAAACTTCAGCTCAATCTCCATAAAACAATCAGCATTATCTGCACCTATCTTCCCCCAGGTAAAAACCTTACTACACTAGAACACCTACTAAGCTGGCTTTCTCTAAATCTTCTACAAGAAACAATAGTACTAGGTGACTTTAATATTGATTGGAATTTATGTAAACAAACCAATCCATCCACCCTCATTAACCTGCATGGCTTCTCTCAAACCATTAACTCCCCAACAAGAAATAACAAACCTAATATTAAAGAAAGTATCCTTGACTGGATACTAACAAATAGTCCTCAGCAAAAATATACAACGGGAACCCTCCCAGATGACCTTAGTGACCACTTACTAACATATATTATCAGGCATAAAACAAGTATGACCATACCTATCCAAGTCAGAGTATCCCGTAACAAATAAAAATTTTGACCCCAATCTGTTTCTAAATGAACTTAGGCAAGTCAACTGGTCACCCCTTAAATCTCTCGCCATAGATGATGCTGTTAGTCTCTTTAATAACTCTTTTCTAACAATCCTTGAACATCATGCACCTACGCGTGAAATACGAGTTAAATCTAAAACAGCCCAATGGCTCTCAAACAATGCAAGGAAACTAATCCTTAGTAGAAATAAAGCTTGGTCTAAATGGCGAACCACAAAAACACAACTGATCACCTTATCTTTAGGCAACAAAGAAATATGACAAAAAGAGCTATACTGCAGGACAAAAAGAACTTCTATACTCAGCTACAGCAATCATCCCTTCACCAACCAAAAAAATTCTGGAGTACCATTAACATGCTAATATCTCCTGGCAAAGTGGCCACACCAAATCCTTTAGGCTCAAATCCTGACTGCCCATTACAAACAGCTAATGACTTTAATAATTTCTTTACTTCCGCTATATTAAAGCTAGCAAACCAACAAAGCCCCGATACCTCCAAACTATCAAGCCCAAACCCAATTCCTCTGCCATTTCACCTCAAACCCATACCCACCTCTTATATACTGTCCTTACTTCAAAAATTTAAACCCACAACCCCTCAGCTGACAAACTACCAGCTGAATACCTCCAACTAGGTGCAAAAGCTATTGCCTACCCCATCTCTATACTGATTAACAGGACCTTAAAAGAAAGTACAATTCCATCAATCTGGAAAATCTCACATATCATTCCTCTTTTCAAGGGAGGTGACTCTAATGAATATTCCAACTTCCGCCCTATAGCATTACTATCACCTCTTGCAAAAATAATGGAGAAATGTATCCACAAACAGTTACTTAACCACCTATTAAGCCACAATCTCCTAGCTAATTGCCAACATGGTTTTTGGCCATTTCATAGTACAACCACAGCCTTACTATCATTTACTGACTCTATTAACAATAATCGCAATAAGAATACTCTTTCCTCAGCATTCTTTGTAGACCTGTCTAAAGCCTTTGACATGGTCAATCACCAACTTCTCCTCCATCGTTTAAAGTCCCTCTCCCTAGACAATTCCACCTTAAACTGGTTTACATCCTATCTGGATAATTGAAAACAGGCAGTTCTTTGGCACAACCATCTCTCTGATCTCCTCCCCACCTCTATAGGTGTCCCTCAAGGCTCTATCTCAGGTCCTCTACTGGTCTCCATTTTTATAAATGACCTTCATCTAACCACTTCTCTATCAACTTGTATTCAATATGCAGATGACACTTCTATCATTTGCTCAGCCTCAACACAGTCGGAACTTCATTCCCTCACACAAAAAACCTTCTCGACAATAGAACAATGGTTCTCAAATCACTGTCTCCTCCTTAACCCCAAAAAAACAAAACTCTTGCTTTTTACACCTACTCACTTGTCTCCCTCCCCTAATTTTACTCTTATATCTAGTAATGGTACCCTTATCTCTCCAGACCAGAATACCAAACTCTTAGGCATTACAATTGATAATCAACTAAAATTTGATACACACATTAACGCTATAATAAAATCTACTAACAGAAAACTTGGCTCTCTCTATAGAATCAAATCCTTCTTAACTCCTGAAGCCAGAACTACTATAGCTAGAACCCACTTAATTTCTACCCTATTATATGCCTCCCCCATATTTACTAATCTTTCTAAGTTTAATCTGAACAAACTAGCTATAGCATATAATAGTATTGCCAGATTTGCCACTAACTCTCCATATAGGACTCATCACTGTCACAATCTAAAAAAACTAGGCTGGCTTAAACTACCCCACCTAATTCAGCTTAACCAACTTACTATTGCACACAATGCCCTTTATCACCCTGACAACACTCCAGTGCTCTCTACCCTCATAAAACATTGCACCAATCTGAGGAACCTATGCTTCTCTAACAAAGTATTGATTCATACCTCCTTATCTAATAACTTAGCAGGTGACTCTAGATTTTCCAACTCAGTTGGAAAAATTTGGAATCAACTACCTCAACACCTTACAACCCTAACATCACTCCCACTATTTAAAACTAACCTAAAACTCTTCCTATCCAACCACTGGCTCTGCTCGTGCAATAACCCTGACTAATCATCTTCATCAACAAGCCTGACTAATCTTCTTCATCTTCATTTCCTTTTTTTTCTCTTTTATTTGATTCACTAACTTTCCTTCTTACTTAATAAATCTAGACTACTAGATTTTCTTCACCACACTCGATTTCTGATATTCCCTCTACTAAATGACATATACCTTAAATTTTCAACCTCTAACGAAATTGCTTTTAAAGTAAACAATGTTCATAACTCCTATATTCTCCAGTACTACACTATTCTGTATTCAAATGACTTCACATCCTGTTGGAGTGCTACTACTCTATGTTTTTCTTCTGTATATTTTTACCTGTTTAGAAGTATTGTAGTAGAACATAGGCTTACGGTTCTGTGTGTTTTTTTGCATATTACTTGTATAATTCTGATATCTTGAATTTTTGATATTTTGATATTTTGCTATAATTTTTAATTTTGTTAGTAGTATTGTAGTGGAGCTTTTCTCCTCGGGCCTCCACTGAAAATGGACATGTATCCAGTTGGGCTAGCCCGGTAAACAAATGCAAAATAAAATAAATAAATAAATAAAATAAAATTTGCACAAATAAAAGCTTATTCTATTAACATTTGAATTGCTTATGCTACTTCACATAACATATAGAAGTTTCATATGTAAAATAACTGTTTTATGCAACTATTAAAGAAACGTAGAATATAATATTGTCTGTAATCAGGACATTTGCTATGTATTGATTATTTTCGCAGGACACAACTGCCTAAAGAGGGACTGTCCCTCGCAAAGTGGGACAGGTGTTAACCCTAAAGTCCCACCTTGGCCAATTGAAAAGGTGGCAAACTTATAATAGGTATGCGGTAGCATGACTTGGCTGACGGATATGGCTCCCAAAACCCAACTACTTGTCTGCATTTAAGAGTCTCATTTCCCATGTATCAGCCAGATGGGAGCAGATTGTATGAGGAACACACAAATAATATGATTAATTCACTGGACAGGCCGCTGATTCTGTACAGTTGAAAGCCATGCCGTCGCCTAATGGGCAGCCTTTCCCGATACTGTAGTCATGTAGTCCGATGTAATAGGTGTCACAAGATAGGAGCAGATTGTATGAGGAACATACAAATAATATGATTAATTCATTGGATAGGCCGCTGATTCCGTACAGTCGAACACCATGCCATCGCCTAATGGGTAGCCATTCCTGATACTGTAGTCAAGAGCGGCCTAAGGTCAACTGGTGCCCTAGGCAAAAGGGCACCAAGGCACCCCCCACCACACCACCCAGTGCCCCTATCCTGGTCTACCTACACCAAATAAATACTGGAAAAGTGCCCCTACTAAAACGGTGCCCTAGGCGGCTGCCTAGTTGGCCTATGCCTAAGGCCAGCTATGTAGTCATGTAGTCCGATGTAATAGGCATCACAAGGTGGGAGCAGATTGTATGAGGAACACACAAATAATATGATTGATTCACTGGATAGGCCACTGATTCCGTACAGTCGAATGCCATGGTATCGCCTAATGGGCAGCCATTCCTGATACTGTAGTCATGTAGTCCGATGTAATAGGCATCACAAGGTGGGAGCAGACTGCATGAGGAACACACAAATAATATGATTGAATCATTGGACAGGCCGCTGATTCCGTACAGTCGAACACCATGCTGTCGCCTAATGGGCAGCCATTCCCGATACTGTAGTCATGTAGTCCAATGTAATAGGCATCACAAGGTAATATTGTGGTCCTCACTCCCACCCAGGGATGTGAGTGACAGATGCAAGCACCAATGTTGGTGCATTTGCAAGTGTGGGAGCGAGCAGGTGCAAGCGTATTTGGTTACCAGTATGCAAGTATTGCACTGGTAAAGCAATGTAGAGGCTAACCAAGTGTAAGAAGCTATAACCAGAGGACAGCAGTGCTTAACATGGCGCAAACCCATGCAAACCCACTCCCAACTGCTTTAATGTGCCTTACTCCCTCTGTGTCCAATGGGCTTGTTCTGCCCTGCAACCAAATAAACATCCTTTGCAAGGGTCAGAACCAGCACCCTGTGCACACAGCTAATGTGAATTACCAATACGCCTTGGCAGATATACAGACAATGGACAGTACCACAAACATATCATACAGCGCAGTCATTTAACAGTATAGGAATGTATCCCATCATGTAGATGTATATGTGAGTGTTTATGTCCAGCATATAGGTACATACATATATAGAGATATAGCAAGAACATACCATGTGGCAACAAAGCATTACAAATGAATGAAACGGGAAGCACCAGTGACGCCTGTATTATTTAGTGGTGTTGCTCTATGTGATCTCAAGACTCCCTCAGACAGACATGTGTCAGTCATACACGCAAATAGTTGTACATTGGCTGTATACATCACTCTGTGCATGTAATGTACATTAACACAACAGTACCTGTTCAATCATTATGTGTGAACAGTACTCTTGCAAGGTGCTATGTGCAACATCATCATCGTGATAAAGGTAAATAGGGTAACCATAGAGGGACCGGCAGTGTTGTGTGTACAATGGGGTCATCCTCATCACGTGTACCTGGACCATGTAGGAGTGATGTGCATACCAGGATTGTGTGCCTGAGGGACAGGAGTGAGGATAACAGGAGTATGTTGTGATGCATATTACAAGGGTTTTATGTGTCCAGTGGGCACGTGTGTGTAATGGACAGCTATGTATAGGGCAGATGTTGTCCTAGGAGCCGATTGACCTTATGTTTCCATAGGTGAAGGTGGGATGTAGGGGAAGGAGTGTAGGTATGGCCATGGAGGATAGGTAGGATCACAGAAAAGACAGCATACAGGGTTGGTATATGACACATGTGGGGGGGATACACCCCAGACAGGGATGGGTGTTCGGCATTCACAAGCCCATGGGAACAGTGGGACGGAGGTCCCCAGCCATGGCAACTTTGCCACTGCACCTAAACAGCTGCAAAGGAGACAGTACTGGGGGCTGCTCAGGAGGGACAGCATCACCCTGTAAATCTGACACTCCGCCCTTCAGCTGGCGTATCTGGCTTCGGAACCCCTTAGTGAACCACCAACGCAACACATCTGGGACCACACGACAGCAGACATGTGCCTGTCTGGTCCTGCTCCCAGGGGGGGGGGCATACTCCATCCTCAGTGGTGGTACCACCAGAAGGTGGTGCAGAGCCAACAGAGGTTGATGTCTAAGGCTAGGCCCCAGATGTGCTAGTTTCTGGTGCCATGGTCAGCTGAAGTGGGACAGGAGGTTCTGCCGGGACCTCCTAACCCATTCAGCCTATGGTGTTGCAGTTTAAACCCACATATGGCTTAGTGATAGACAACAGCATACAGGATTACCTACGACAGTATGCATAGATATCACCAGCAACCCAGCACAACAGATGGTATACATTTGCAGAGGGAGTACAACACATGCATATATACTGCATGCCATCTGTACAATGTGTAGTAGACGTGTGACTGCAGCTATGAACAGTTGCCCATTATTGGCTTGTCACTGGGAACCTCAGACAGTGTCTGTCATACCACTGTCTCATGTGACACATGTCCAGTCAGGGATGCGATGACAGTAACACATCCCTATCATCACGTACTGTCTGCAATCCTCACACCATGCTTCTGCTGTGGACAGATGTGCGTTCAGTGTGTAACACAGGAAACAAATGGTTGCACACACTGACCAGTTCACAGATGGCCCTACAGATGGGGGTCCCTCATGAACAGAGTACTGTCATGTCTGTATTATAACATGCAGAATAGCCATTACCACACACATGTTAAACAGGCAGTAGTCTCAATGCAGCATAGCTACACTTACATGCTATAGTCATGTGTGGCACATCACCCTCCTGTCTTTAGGCTATTTTCCACTGTGGAAAATGATTGAGGTACATCCAGATATCATCTGTGATGCTGTGTCAGAACACCACATCCAGGTATCACTCACAGTGACTGTAATGGCCAAATAACAACATGTTTTCCCTAGATAGTGTTCTGTGTTTATCATGTGGATGGCTATGGGAACACCATCACAGCTGTACCATATGTAATCAGCTAGAGGAGGACTGCAATAGGTGCAGAGGCCATCACCTGACCATGTCCATCACTTACAATACACATGCTGCTGCTGTGCAGGTGTACTTCTTCACATCCACCAGAGAGTGTGTGGGTGGGACAGGCAAAGTACACCAGGGAAGGGCTTGGAGACTTAACCATAAGCATCATCTGCCACACGTCAAACAGTACAGGGGTCAAACACCTGACTGACTACTCATTACTATTACATGTGCATGATGTTACTACATGTGCCACAAAGGCGACATGTTGCTGTGCTGTAAGAACATATATGTGTGTAGGTGAGTGACATCTGCAATAAAGATATAGTAGACATACATTAGGTGTGACACACATGGCTGTCCACATGAATGGAGGGCACTGTCACCACAACCACACTGTCTAATGGACATGCATTGACACCTTTGCCAGAGCCACAAATACACAATGTAACTACTTAATTTGCCACACTGCAGTAATGCACAAGACTACATGCACGACAGGGGATATCTGGAGGTTCTATGGGCTAGGGTATGTGAAAGTGCTTGACATCTGTTGGTATGCCAATGAGGGTTATACTGGGAGTGACTGTGGTTGGGAGCATCACAACCCACACACAGGCACAGGGTGCCAGTACTGGCATGCAGGTATGCATTGCTTCATGGGTGTGTAGTGGTTGGCTGTGCAAGATGGCTGTACAAAGCTGGGTGAGGGGTAATCCTTGTCATCACATCACCTAACAATGGTGTGCAGTGCAGGGGTGCAGTGTCTGCAATGTCCCACACAGATGGGTAATGCATTATCTGGCCTGACATCCTGGTTACCAATGTGTATGGCCATAGCTTTGCAATGCATGCCCTGTCTGTGTTTGATAGTCCTTCACATGGACATTGCCTGGGATGTGCATGTCCCACAATACTGTACAGTGACATGTACAGGTGTACCTGGTTGGCAGACACATGTTGTGTACACAGCCTGTTATCCCCCGATATGCCAATACTGGCCTGGTGTGGCGAATCCTGCTTATAGTGAGTAGGTCAACCCTGCACCTGCATTAATAGTATGATACAGGTATTCTGTGGTGTCGGTGGCATGGGTCCATACAGGGCTCATGTGTACAGCATTATCTGGCCTCTGTGGATCACATTTGATGGCACCACATATGTTGCAGGCATTCAGTGTGGAACATAGTGAAGACACAATGTCCGCATATATGTGCCTATTGTACCACTGTACAGGGTGCCATGTCCTCTGCAGGCCACTGCATTCACACCATGCCTACTATCTGTCATCAATGTGCATGGTACTAGCAACATAGTGGGATATCTTAGGCAAGTTTGTTTGTGCATGGCACATGGGTGCAGGACATACACCAGGTACTAGTAGGGCTGCATACTTTGTTCACCAGGCCTTTTGCCAGATGTATGGGTATGGCTTGCCAACACAGTCCCGTGGCTGACTGACAGCTATACTCCCCGTGAGGTGGCCAATGTGTCATAAGACGTACACCATATAGGAAAACTACAAAATCCGCTCTCAAACATGTCCAGTGGTAAGACAATCACGGCCACATCTACACAGGGTCTGACAGACAAACACACACTTGCCATGTCCTGTATACAAACCCCTACCATATCACTCTGCAGCAATACATGTTTAAGGCATGTGCTACGGCAAATACTGGATTGTGGCAGATTTACAGGTGTATACCTGGGTGGGTGACAACAGCAGGAATGACAAAGGTGGTCATGCGATTTGTACAGAGAGTGCATACTCTAGAAAGCATTGTACTTGTTTCATGCAGGCAGACACACACACACACACACACACACACACACACACACACACACACACTTGGCATGTCTGGGATTAGAACACAGACCTAACTACATTATTACACTACAGCATTACGCAGTTACAGGACGCGCTACCAAGATTACTGGGACACAGCACTCCCAGAGGTGTATTTGTAGGTGGGTGACATCATCAGCCTTGTCAAAGGTGGGTATAAGAAATGTAAGGAGTGTGAGCAGTCTATAAGCATTACTCAGTCCTCATGCAGATGGGGGCAAACACACACACACACACACACACACACACACACACACACACACACACACACACACACACACACACACACACACGCCAGTGGTGGGAACGGAACACCTGCCTATTTACAGATCACTATTACAATACTACATAGTTATGAGTCGCGCCACACAGACTACACATTTCAAGGCTGTCATTATGACCTTCTAGGAATGCGGACATCAACAGGGATGCTGGCAGTTAAGATATACATACCTGTGAACTTGTGTGTTTAAAGTAGGAATCCATCCTGACCTGGCGTATGCCCATCTGTGGAATGGACGACTACTATCACTATACAGGGTTACAATGACCATGTCCATACACAGAGGCACATAATCTACACAAGGTTTCCCTGGGCATGCTCACACACTTAGTAGCACAGGGCTGTTCGGAATGCTCTATGTGTCCATCTACACAAAGTTATACTGGGCATGCTTATACACTTAGTAGAACAGGGCTGTCTGGGATACACTCTTCTAAACATGGAAGGCCACAGTGGCCATGCTATTACAGTGAGATGTAAAGAACACATTGTAATGGGCTCTGGTGTTAGTAGTTGTCATTGTTAGCAGCAACGCTGCTCTACATATATTTGACACCGGTCTTTTACACAACATCTGCTGCTGTCCATCACCTTAGATGTACCAGCCTATACCAAGCACAATATCACCACTCGCAGTGATGTCTTGCTAGGAGTGGCAACTGCTTCACCAACACAATGAGCCTTGCTAGGAGTGGCAACTGCTTGAACAACACAATGAGCCAATGTCCTGCTGTAAGTACGATGTTGTCTAGTGTTTGTCATTTTGGGATGACATGACTGACAGTAGACAGGTCTTTGACACATATCACATGCATCCATGATTCAAGAGAGTGGGGATAATACCCAAGTTGCATCCACCCATACAGTGCCATTCCAAGGCAAATGGCCTAAACACAGGATAACACCCTGACACCTACAGGACAACTGCATTGTATGCTTATGCTAACCAGTGCTGGATGTGTAGCGTCCATAATCACAGCTGCTCACTGTAGATTCAACACTAGTGAGTACTGGCATCTGTGTAGTAAAGAACACCTGGCTGATGGCTCTGTAGGGCACAATAGCACTACCACCATATACCTCAGAACCAGACATGTGGGCCATAACACAGGTACGGACCGCTCCAGCTGGTGGTGTCCCCACATACATAGAGGCCACTCACATGTACTGACCGGTACCCCCACAAAAGGCATCACAGATGAGTCATATGCAGGACACAGTGTCACATGTTGCATTCCAGGATATAAACCTCAGACACCACCATGCCCTCGGACCACCAACATGCATCCATACATGTTGTAGGACATATAAGAGTACACCACCTTGTGACCCTTGACCAGTGGACTGTACCAAGCTCTACATCAACTGTAGAGAATTCCCATGTACTGACACAGTTGCATCATGTGTTATGCAATGCAATGATACCACTGTCTGTAACCAGGTCAGGTGTACACATACCAGGGGCCCTCAGTTATTTACAGCATTAGCAGATGACTGTTGCTGTACACCAGTACACACCCTCATGTATGGATATGACATACATTTACCTGCCCTGGGTATGTACATGCCACACACACACACACACAACATACATGTAAATAGCATAGCTATTGTTGTCCTTTGTGCAAACAGGTGGCTACAGCCATTACACACATGCATATGGAATGTAGGTCCATGGCTGCTGAATACTAAGAGTACATAAGGTGGAATATCAATGTTGACAGAGGTAACATTCCCTTTGTACCAGTCACCCATTACACCTATAATATCATACAACAATCCATGTGTCAAGTATGTCATTAGACTTGTCCAGCAATTGCAATGCCTACAAACATGCCCAAATGATAGGATTGTAGGTCCTACACACATATACATGTAGTGGTGTGCATTCAGATAACATGTGTGTGCAGTTGCTGATGTATGCAGGTGGCGTGTATCCTAGTAGAGCATGCAGTTGCAATGCAGCATCAACATTGCCAACTGTATATGGTGATATGCTGAATGTATGGAAGATGTACCTCAGGTATGGACAGATGTGTGGAAATAACTAAGTGGTTGAGCATCTTTGCAGATGGATGTTTGCTGAGGACAGCTCACAGGTGTGTCACAAGCGGTCATACAATAACCTGTGTAACCGGTAAGCAATGGTTTCATTAATTGAAGGACATAACACACAACTTAGACAGCGGTCAGGGCGACACCGAAGGTAAATCACTTGACACATGTTAACAGTTAAGACATCCCCTGTGCATATATCAGCACTGTTGCCAAAGGAAGTGTCAGTAAATTTTGTAACACGTGCAATACTGCTGTAAGTCTGTCATACATATCATGAGCTAGGCAGGTCTTTGATTCACAGTAATGGCATATGTGGTTGTGTGTGTGTGTCCATATATGTCACGTATGGTGGGGAATACATCTCAATTGTTACTCACTCTCCTGTACACTAGTGTACATATCTGTGCAGACTGCAATGTAGAAAGCAGGACATAGGCAGGGGCGTGTATCTCACACATGTGAGGTATCTGTATGTGCGTGACATAGGTGTATTCAATACCGAATGCCACAGTGTGTGTATGTGTGTGTGTGTGTGTGTGTGTGTGTGTGTGTGTATGGCTGTCTGGTCCCTGGAGTGAGGATGTACGTTACTATACTGAACTGATAAGACCCCCCCCATCCAGGTGATGCAATCTACTATCCGTGTTGATGTCCCCAATCTTAGGCCATACTGACTATCTGTACATGTGTATTCTCTGTGGCGCATCATGTAGGAGCACAGTATTGTAATGATGATTTGCACATAGGCAGGGGTCCTCACCTCAACAGTAGCAACTGTGTGTGAGTGTGTATTACTGTGTCGGTGAATCCGTGAGTGTGTGGGTGTGTTACTGTGTCACTGAATACATGTATGTCAATACCTGAGTGTGTGGGTGCAGTTGTGTGTTGGCATCCTGTCATGGAACATGTATTACTGCTTCCCAATGAGGCAGCACACTTCCCACTGGCCTCCACCCTTGTAATCAGCTAGACCACTCTCTTACCTCACCACTCCATGTAACTGTACATGTAATGTCACCCAGTATGGATGTCACGTCTGTAGCCATAGTAACTTAATACACAGCTATCATGCTCTTGGATAAGTAGACATGTTTGGAACGTGAGACATTCTCACTGTTATGTGGCAGTTACATGGTGCATGCTGGTATATTCATACATATCTGTGAGTAGTCCCCATTGACATATGGGACATTAACTGCAAACACCGACATCCACCGGCATGTGCAATTAGACCTGAAGGAGGACAGCAGAACATCATGACCAACATGCAGTTACTGTTGTTACACAAGACACATACTGTTAACAGTAAGAAATGCATTGTACACCTGTAGTACATGGTATGTCTGCTGCCTGTCAACACTACTCAACAACTGCAAACTACACCTATCTTCCTAGTCTGCTCACCCTGTGCATCAAACCATATGAGCATGTCCCTGCACCGATGGTGTGGATGTCAGGAATGCGGCACAGGCATCATCATATGCACAGGGTGATAATGTTTGCCAGAGGCTTAGGCTGCACCATTGGATGACATAATGTGTGTGGGTTAGGGCCTTTGATCTAATTGGGCGTGTGTGGATGTTATGCATGTGTGTGTTGCAGTGCCCTACATATGTTTCCAGTGTGTGCGTGTATGTATGCACACAGTTCTGGCATGTGTCTGGTCTACACAGGGGTATTATTGACAGCTGTGGACTGTACAGGCCAGGTTTTACAGTTCACGGTGTCCGGACATGGACATGTGACCTGTGCCTGCCAGGGGTTGCACTGGCACTACCAGGCAGAGGTGCAGATTGAGTACTGTCTGATATCACTTGTCCACTGGAACAGTGTCCCTGTTGGGACCGTCCCGGGCCATGTGCACATGGCCTGCTGTGTCATGGTGTGGACAACACAGCACCAGATGCACTGCTGCTGCTACCGTCACTATGGGCGTGGACATGTGAGGTAGCTCATACATGTAGACCTGAAACAGGTGATGTAGCAGGCCTACATCCACGTACCCGATGCCTCACTCCTACCAGATGTTCCAACACAGACAGCTCACCCTCACGGACTGTCATGCCATGGTCAAGGACTCCAACCATGTCACCCAACTGTCTATCCAAAGCTTCAGCAATCTGCTGTTGAGCATTTACCATTGCCTGGATGTTGTTGCTTAAAGAATAGACAGTAGCCCTCTGAAGCCTCTGATCTTCTCTGTTGTTCCATTTAGCACGTGCCTGTGCCTCCATTACAGCCTGAAACATGCATCCGCTGACACCAGCTGCTGCACTCTGTCTTGCAGGAGCATGTTGGCCAGAGGTCCTCCTACGAGCAGCACGGGCCACATGCCTTTGTGAGGCACCACCAGTCAGTTGGCTGACACCATGGTGTGCAGGCACAACTTTCATAGCCCCCACACTTTCCTGTTCAAAGCTACCAAATGCCAACTGTCCTTCCTCTATGGCCACTGGTGATGGGGTATATGCAGGCATGGGATCTGTGTGTGGGGATGAGGGGGATATAGGTGGAATGGCCACCAATGGCACAGTTTCAGCCTCTGACAACCCTGCCTGTGCCTCAATCATATGTTCATCATCACTGCTAGAGTCTGTGGGGACACTAACATCAGATGTACCTCAGGAGGGCAACACACCTACATCACCTGTGAGGGCAGACAAGAACTGTACATTGCAATCTATAAAATAGACACACACACACACACACACACACATACACACACACAGACACACACACATGTGATATGACAGAAGGCATGCAACATGCATGTGATACAGCAGACGGCATGCAGCGCAGACAATAATAGTGGTAGTTATCATACATCACTGGGTTGCACACAACAGCATGCATGTGTCATAGCAGACGGCGTGCAAATTACACAATCATATTAGTAGTTATCGTACATCCCTGTACTACACCATGTAGACCAGCACAGGTTAACAGTACACCTGCCTGATGTGTGGCATATGACCTTGACAATCACATGTAGTATGGCATGTGATCTGCCGATGTGTGCAATGACATGCATACATGTTTAACACAATGGTGTCCTGTCAAATATACAGTGGAGTAATGGTGTCCCAATGCAGTGTTGTGTGTCAGCCCTACAGATATACTGCACATTTAGCTGATGTGCATGGCCATTGCAGGGAATCATAAGGCATCTCTATTGCTATACAGTGTGAGTTACAGACACAGTTCATAGCCATTACTGTGTTCAGATACAATACATATATATTGTGGAATATGACCCACGTCACTAAGGTGTATACACACTAAACCATGATGTGGAATGTGTGACACAGGTCAATGAAGGGTATATGGATGACACCCCTGCGCATCTGCAACCATATTGCTGCTGCCTGCCAACTATGGCCAGACATGGCGAACACGTCAGTACACAATATCCCACATGACATGTGTGTACCACACACACACACACACACACACACACACACACACACACACACACACACATGTATATATATATATATATATATATATATATATATATATACACACACACACACACACACACACACACACACACACACACACACACACACACACATGGAGCAAGTATGACATTGATGTCCGACACCAGCAAGGGGAATGTACTGTATCTGTGGGCTGATGAGGATACTGTACAGGTGACTGCTGTTATGTTGTGACACCCTCAAGATGTTCAACACATCTTATGTGGTGGATTGATGTCACGCCTATACAAAATGTGCACATGCCTGTAAGGATGTCTAGTGTTCTACATCTACAATATAACCATTACACAAAGACCATAGTTGGACCATGTGTAGCCACTGTACGATAGGTTGTACACACAAGCACATCATGTCTACTGTGTGCATTGCTTCATGTCTCTGGCCATCCTCCGTGGCCATGTGTGCACATGTGTTGGCCAAATTATTGTGACGGGCATCTATTTCACATGTCTGTGTTGTCCCATATGACATACACTCATAGATGTCATATGCTCCACTAACAACAGGGTTATGCAGACAAAGGGTGGTATGTAGGATATGTTTTCAGGTTAGTTAGGCAGTGTTGCAGCCAGACCACTAGATGTCATGGACATGTCAAGATAGTACATCACATTGTGTGACATTCATAGCAGGGCTATGATCCACACCAGTGAATCCTGGGGGCTGGCCATACTCCAGCCCACTGTGTAGTACTGTTTGTATTCCCCACATGTGTAGTTCTGATCTGTACTACATGTCCTTACAGTGAACAGCACCTCCACCATTGTATGCACAGCTGTCCACAAATCTAGCAATGACAGTTTGTGAGGATTCATGTCGGTGAGGTGATTCACATAGTTTGCAAGTGTTGCACATGGGTAGGCATTGTGATGCATTGCAGGTCCGACCTGTATATTGTGACTGGACCATACATTATGTGTACATGTTGTAAATGGCCACATGTCAGATAGCTCTGTGCATTACAATGCCTGATAAATAATAACAGTCTCACCTGCAATGGGCTGCTGTCACAGTGGAATGCCAGAGGTACCTAAATAGGAGTAACACAGCAGTATGAGCATTATTCATGCCTGTATGATGGCTATAGGGTGCAATGTGCATGTTAACACATACACCAGTACATTAGACTATAGTATTGTGTATGCACATGTGTACTTACACAGAGTAGCATACTATAGTATGCGGCATGTGTGTATACTTGCCTTGCATATGATGTTACATTACATATTGTACAGTGACACATGCAGCTATATGGAATATAGTTGTTATAGGTGCAGTACTGACTTACCAGGCAACTCCAGGCTCAGTGGTTGAGAGACACCCACCTCCACAATATCGGCTAAGGCTTGTGGATGTGGTTCTGCAGTTGTCCCCAGGTTGGCCAGTAGCTCCTCAATACATGTGAGTGGGGGTTGGGTTGGTGGTCCACCACCTGTTGCACCTTGTTCCCTGGCGATTGCATTTGCACACTGCTTCGCCCATTTAATGAGGTCTGTACAGTGTCTGCACACCTGCTGGTATGTGCGGTTGTGGCCACCCACATCATTAACCCTCCTGTGAAGTTCCATCCACAGGGCATCCTGCTGCTGTGCATCCTGTGGCACATGGCTGAACAGGATATCATGATTGTCAAGTAGGTATGGGAAGAGGGCGTCATCCTCCAAGCAGGTAAATGGGGGTAGCCTTGCACATGGCATACCTGGAAGACATAATGATGGAGACAGGTCACAGTAACTCACAGAGACATACAGAGCTACAGCTGAACATACATGTGTATCACATTTATTATGATTAAATAGTTGTATTTGCAAATCTACATGACACTGATGTGTTTGTGTCACACACATGTGACACTCAATGGTGAGTGGATATTATCACCATATATGTGTGTGTGTCACCTGATTACATTGCTCATACTCCACGTGAATTTTGTCTTGATGTGGGCATGTCTGTTGCCTGTACTGGTGTTCCTACCTATCAGCACATGGCTGGATATGTCCACATTAATGCAGTTGACCTTGATGCTGTGCATATGTCACATATAAAGACTTGCACTGCCTTAACAGACATGACCTGTGACCCTGCAGACATGCTCACATAAGGTTTTACATGTACGTGTTCTGCCATATACATCTACTCAACACTGTACAGCGATTCAACATCCTGCCATGTATCACCTGTGTTGCATATGTGATACACATGGGACACTGGCTAGCCAGATGGTATTTGCAGGGATGGATATCAACTATGGTATGTACAGTCAAAGTCAACTAGTGGGCTATTTGCCATGGGCCATGTATGCATCTAGGATGAAAGGTTACCTGACAGTAGCCGGCAGGTGGGTCTGTGGGGCCAGGGGGAACAGTGCCACATTACTGATCCACAGGGTTAATGATACATTTACCATGCGGTCATCACACCATGTCTGAGAGGGGAGCGATGTGCAGCTTTGACGGACAGGAATGCACAGTATGGCAAGACTATGTAAAGTGTATGGGACAAGGATATGTCCAGCATGTGGAAGGTGGATGTCCATAAAGTATGTGTTTGAGATCAGGATGTGTACGTGTAGCATATCCAACATCACTGGGTTGGACATGGATTTATTCAGGGTATGCATCATGCTACATAGTGGAAATGAAGAATGGGAAGGCTGGTGTAGGCCATCTGCACATGGCCAATACCCCTTAAAGGAAATATGTGATCGGATATGGGTCACTTGAGTGTTGTGTATGGCTGGACAATGATCTCTATATTAATGGATGGCACCCTGGCATTATTAGGGTTGCCACAGTGACTACCTGGCAGGTGCAATGACGTAGCTATCACAGGAAAGACAACTGAACAGCTGCACCCCTTACACACAGTGTCCATTATGTTGACCGCTGCCTAGGTGGTAGTTCATGGGTACAGGGTTATTAACATAGTGGTGACAATGCAATATGTAGTTGTCAGATTGTGGCCATATGTCACACACACCTCACCCACAAAGCCCTTTCTGTATGTTGGCCACAACACTCTTGAGTCGTCTATTGCTCCTAGGTCATAGTCATTCGCATACTTCAATAGGCAGATGCCTTCTGTTTGTCTGTGTGGCATGGACTACAATGAGGGGGAATACAATTAATTAACCCTGTCTTACTGTAGCTGGCAGTGGTGTGATGAGCATGTATTATTCAGACACCTTCTATAGTGTTGGTTCTGCCAGCAGTCCCATTGCAAAACATTCCTGTGACATAGGAATGTACATCTAGTATACCGAGTGTAGGTGGAACACAGTATGGGTGATGATGTCCTATGACCTGGCAAGGTTATGATATGCAGTGTGAAATTAACCTTACTGTCATCTACATCTGTACTGCTGGCAACAAATAATTTGATCAAGGTTCATGGCCTTTCAGACCGGACTCAGCAGGATAGTAGTGCAGTACTTCCCATTATCAGTGGTGTCTCCTGCTTTGTGGGTTGTGATTCCTATTGGTGTGCACCATTCAGTGTGTACAGAGCCTGACATGGAGCTATGTTTTACATGATGTGTACATGGAGAGCAACTTGTTTTGCCATATGTGTATGATACAACCTGTGATGTGGACAGGTCCCATGCAGCCTGAGTGCAGCTTGTACCTGCATAGTTGTGGGTACAGGGGCTCTGTGGTGTACATGGATATATGATTGTCTACCTGTTGGGGGGGGGACAGTGTGTTTATGTTACCCAAGACCCTATCTGGATTGCTTATTCATGCTCAGCACTTGTTCAGAACTTGTAAGCACTATGTAAGCTACTAATTACTATAGCACTCAGTCTTCCTCATTACCTAGAGGTAAACAGGTTTTGTACATACTTTTCTCACCTGCTTAGAGTAAAATAGCTCTTGTACTCACTTTCCTCACTTATCTAGGTGAAAGTAGTTCTATATTCAGACATGTCCAAGAGTCAACCTCCAGTGTTCTCTCCTATCTATCTGATGAATCTGGACATCTTGAGGCAATGTAGACATTGCCTCATGTAAACAGACAACCCTCTCCACCTACCACCCAATACTACAATCTGTGAGAGATGCACTTATCTAGCAAACTGGAGGTAACGCTCACTCCAACCAAGCCTGACCCTGACAGTCATGTGGAGATGGTAAACATTCGCACCACACCACATTCATCACATAGTCTCACTGAATGTACCCCACCATTAACTGAGACAACTACTCATTTACCAACTCATTAACTCAACACTTTCTGGAATTCATGAACACCAATGCCCTGGATCAACATATCCACACACCCACCAGGAGCAACAATATCCTAGACCTAGGCATTACCAACATGAGTGACCGTTGTTCCACACCTGAAGTCAACTCCTCATTGGTCCAATCCGACCATGAGCTGATATCCACATCTCGCCCCCACCCCCCATTAAGGGAACCACAGTATAATATGTCTACAAAGCCAACTTCATGCTTCTTAGGACAGATGTGGTGAACGTCATGACACCCATACAGATGGACAATACTGTTACAACTTCTGAATCCTACACAAATGCACTCTATAAGCACTTACACTAGTGCATGGATTATGCTATCCCAAATAGAACCAAGACACTATACTCCTAATTAAGGAAGCCAATCTGGTGGTCCCCTGCCATAAACAAACTGTACAACAGGAGGAAGACACTGTTGCAAAAGAGAGTACAATCCCATGAGTGGAAGAGCTCCCTGGTCAGCCTCAGTAAGAAGGTGAGATCCCATATAAGATCCTCCAAAGCTAACTATGAAAACAAAGCCACCACTAATTCCAACAACAACCACAAAGCATTCTATAGCTATGTCAAATATCTCGATGTCAACACCCAGATCTGCACTGAGTTACAGCACAAAGGCACAAACATTACAGAGCCAACTGATATTGCCAACATCCTAGCAGATAGGTTCAGTGCTACCTTTCTCCTCCTCTCACCCCCTAAAGGGCCCATATCACTACAGGAAGAGTGCAGAGTCCTTGCACTCACAACTACACAGATAAAAGCTGCACACTCTAAAGACAATATCACTGCATCCATGGGACTGGACAACATCCCAGGCGGGGTTTTACATGAACTTCAGAATGTACTGGCTCCCCACCTATGCACCATGTTCATTAACAGCATCACATTGGCCTTTGTGCCCCCTGAGTGGTGCACAGCAACAGTTATCCCACTCCACAAAGGTGGCGCCAAAACGGGCCATGGGATCTATTACCCTATAGGCCCGACTAGCCTGGTCTGCAAGGCTATGGAGCACATCATCATCATGGATCTCAGTCACAGAGACATTGGGTACCTCCAAACTTTTGACCCCTCCCAGTTTGGCTTTGTTAAGGGCAGACCATGCCTCCTAAACCTGGTGTACTTCTTAGAGACAGTTACCAAGGCATTAGATGAGGGTGAGGACATCCACACAGCCTACCTAGATCTCTCAAAGGCTTTTAACACCATTCCTCATTCTGGTAATATTGACATACCCATCCGCCTGAACATTAACCCCTATGTCATGTGATGGTTTGCAAAGTGGCTCATGGACAGAGCCCACACAGTAGGAGTTGCATACCCTAGGTCTGACTGTATACCAGTTACAAGTGTCATCATCCAGGGCTCAGTCCTAGGACCCCTCATGCTCGGTATATAATTTTCTGACGTGCAGGCAAGCACAGGAGGGCTTTGGCTGAAAAGGTTTGCAGATGACTGCAAACTAGGGGACATAATTGTTTCCCCAGCTGTTACAGACACCCTCCGGAAGGGTTCCACTGAGGTGGATACCTGGTGTCAATATCATGGCCTCAAGCTGAATGCCAAAAAAGTGCATAGTCATCCCCTTTGGATATAACTAATTACTTGCGGAGTACCACATAGGTACTAGTCCCCTACATACAGAAAAGGTAATAAGGGATCTGGGAACCCCAGTAGATAGCAGTCTCTCCTTCAATACCCATAATGACAAGGTGGTTAGAATATCCTTCTATGTGGCCTCCCCTAATCTCTAATGGGTTCGCATTCAGGACAAAGGAGGCCATTGTGCCTCTCTACTCATGACTTATTAGACCCATTAAAGGATACAACACCCCATTTGGGATATACCTTACAAGACAATTGCAACAGCTTGGAAGACCTCAACAGTACCACACCAAGAGGATTACTGACCTCAAACAGATGACCTATGCAGCCCAACCTAAGAAACTCCAGCTGTACTTGGTGGCATACCGCATACTCACAGGTGATCTCTTCTTGACATACATGGCCCATGTCCAACCCAGTATTTCTGGATATGCTCCACCTAAACAGAGGCACCTGAGAGCCACATGCTCTTGGGATATACACCTAACCACAACAATAACTAGGATGTGCTGGAGGGATAAATTCCTGACCCGGACACTCCCCATGCTTTGGAACATGATTCCAATATACATCAGGCAGGGCCCATCCCTAGCACTCTTCAAGGGAAACCTTGACGTGTGGATGGGAGACAGACATGTACCCTGGGGAATCACTGCAGTGGTTCTGCTGGACAGAGGCACAGGGAACTAATGGCTCTGCCATTCAGAGGCACAGGGAACTAATCTGTGGGGGTAGCAAAAGCCAACACACTCTAGCTAGGCTTCTAAATACCCTTGGTAAGACAGCCTAGTACCTACCTTTGCACTTATTACATGTCTTATGTGCATGGATAGTTAACTAGCTCTTCCATTTTTACTTTGCTATCATGCTGATTAACTGTCGGGTGACTACAAGTCATATGTATCCTGTTATTGTGTATTGTAAATGCCAATAGACATAACTAATGTTTGCCTAACATAACAGTAATGCTATGTAACTTGTAATACATATCTGCCTACAATACTGTACATTACACAGTTATTGGCACATTATCCCACAATGCAAATCATAATTGCACAGTGGGCCAACCTTTGACATGTTATTCTCAGTAATACACCCATACATATGGCTACTGTTACAATATATCAACATATACTATCCCCTGTTATAGCACATACTTGTTGGACCAGCCCTGCCACTGACAGCGGCTGGTGAGGAATATTTGTGTTCAAAGCCCTTATATAACATTCCTTGTGGTGTATGCAGTGTTTGCCTTGTGACCTACAGCAGTACACACATAAATACTGCAAGCTTTACTATGCTCAACAATACATCACTACAAGATAACTGTTTCCACTATATAGAGTGTGTGCACTTTAAATATTACAGAACAGGTACTAAATACACAGACATACTGAGTGTTCTAGATACCTTATTAGTAACCCGAGGTGTCGTTGACTGTTGATTCAATCCTTTTCAGTTTGTGTTTCAATCTTCTTTGTACATTCTGCTGGTAGAGATGGATGGTTTGAATGTGTGATAAGCCATCCTTTTCTAGTTAAATATTGGTAACATGTGGCATCCTGACCACCAATTGGTGTTTCAAAGTAGTTAATTAGATGCACATCAGCTGTGCAGCGACTCCATTAGCCAATACCATGGCAACAGTGGTGTATAACTGAGTACTCCTTTTGGGCATTGTCCTTTTGCCTTACTTTCGAGGAGGGTGGCCTGGATGTGTTGTTTGTGATGTATTTCAACAGCTATATGGAGACAGACAGAGATATATTAGCTTCATGACTCCCGTGGATTGTGTGTAATGGCTAGATGATGTTGTTCTACATGTGAGTACAGCTGTTATATTTCAGAACATTGCTACTTATGCAGGGTTTATTTGTACCTGATACTTCTGCAGATGTTTCAGTCTGGCAAGGATGTTTGGGCAGCTCAAGGCTGTATGGCTATGCATGAACTGTTATGTCATTTACAGTATGCTCTCCAGGCATGATTGATTTGGTGTACATGTGTATCATACTGTGCTGTTACTCGGTAATTGGTAACACTTCCCGGTGTACCCACAACCCTCTGAAATGGGATTAGTGCAAACAAACCCTGTAACATTAGCAGCTGTTCCATTGTATAACAGCAACTATTTCACACAGGGCCATGTTAGTGTGTCTCTGACAAGGTATGTTAAGGCTTCTGCAGATGCCGTACAGTGAGTGAATGATTTGTGGTGTTATTACAGTTTGTATTGTAATTGGTATGGGTGTGGGAGTGATGTTGGTGGGTGTGCATAGCTGATGCAGGTGTGTAGGAACTGCTTTTATACATAAATGTGCGTGAGGGTTCCTCCTATATTTGAACACCTATCCTTTAATGGATTAATACTATGGTAATTGCAGGCCGATTCATTAAGTCACTGCTATGTGGTTCCTGCAAACCTCCCAACCGTCCCGAATTACTCGTTTTTTTCCGAGTTTTGGGGTCCAAATGATGGGGTGCCACGATTCCCGAGTGACACCCCATCATTTCCGATTTATTTCCAATTTATTTTTACATTTCGCACTATTTTGCTGACGTCATCGCGTGCGCGATGACGTCAGCGCCGTCCGTGCTACCAGCCTATCGGAATTGAGCTCTGCTCACATTTCCGGCTGGACTGTTCAAGCGGGCTTCTGTTTAAAATGCTGGCTGGGCTGAAAGGAAGTTAGGCTGCTGCTGTTTTTGTCGTGGAGCTGGAGCCTGTCGTTTTATGTGGAGCAGGAGCTTAAGATTAAGGTGTTTTTCTTGAAATGCGTTGATGCGTCGCCGTTCATCGGAACTTTTTCTATGGTACTGGTACAGGATGGAGAGGCGTTTTGCAGGACGCAGGTGGGCCAAGCCACTTATCTGAGAGACACAGTGTACAGGTAAAGATAGAGACCTGCCACCCCTCTTACTTGAGAAATACCAATTTAAAGGTATGTGCTGAGCCATATGTTATTTGAAAGACACTGTATTAAACAAGTTTAGTTTTAAACCCTTATCTGACATATGGCGTGCGAAGTGATAATTGATAAGTGATAATATTAAAGGACTACAAATGCTGCAAGCGTGGGTACTGTACTGCTTTATCGTCTTTTTGCAAGTATTTTTTTATCTTCTTGTGAACAGTTTCAGGAGTGTGTCAGCTACTGCTTTTATTGGAAATGACTGCTGCTTTTAATTCTGAATGTATTTTGCAAGTGTTTTAGGCTTCACTGTTACTGTTTGGCTTTCAAGGGAGCAAGTATCTGACTGCTGCTTTTAATTCTGGCTCTGGCTGTATTTTGCAAGTTACGAGTGTTTCGGGTTTTACTGTTTGGCTTTCAAGGGAGCAAGTTGCAGACTGCTGCTTTTAATTCTGGCTGTATTTTGCAAGTCGCGAGTGTTTTAGGCTTCACTGCTTCTGTTTGGCTTTCAAGGGAGCAAGTTGCGAACTGCTGGTTTTAATTCCGGCTGTATTTTGTAAGTCGCAAGTGTTTTAGGTTTCCCTGATTGTCTTTCTAGGGAAACAACTGCTGCTTTAATTCCAGCTAGGCTTCACTACAGCTTAAGGTATTTTGCAAGTAGGCTTCACTGTTTGGCTTTCAAGGTATGGGAAGGAAATGACTGCTGCTTTTAATTCCTGAAGGAAACGACTGCTGCTTTTATACTATTTATTTGCAAGTCGCAAGTATTGATTTTCCATTATTGAAGGAAATGTCTGGTGTGTGTGTGATGCTTTTTAAGCTATTTTTTTGCAAGTCTCGAAGCTGAAAGTGAAAGCTGGGGATGTTAAATTTGAATGGACCCTGTTCAAAACACAGTACTTGAAGCAGTGGTAATGTATGTAAAAAAGGTGTTTGGAACTTAGAAGAGGAGACAGGATATTGCCCACTATGTTTTCAGTAAGGTGTAAGAAATGCAAACCTTTGTGATATCACTGCTTAAAGTTAGAAAGAACACTGTGCAACTCTGAAATCTAGCAGATGCATGTCTTTCTCTAGAAGTACTAAAAGCGGATAGAGAGTTCTATTTTAGAAAATGAAGTCATTACAGTGACTCAACTGTGCTATGAGAAGGGGAAACAGTGTATGAAATACATGAGATAGGGATAGAAATGAAGGTACTGGACATTGTTGATGGTGTAGTTAATGCATCTTTTACAATTTTTACTGGAAGGCTCAGCAACAGCTCTTAACAAAAAAGGTGGAGGTGCCAGTTTTCAGTGAAGGTGCCAGAAGGTATCAGTTATGGTGAGATCAGATTTCTCAACCTTCCTGTGAAAATGTAAACTAACACTCAAATGATGATTTCATCCACTAGCTGAATGTCTGATTTACTATGCATCATGGGAGTATTATCTTCATTACGGCACACTGGATCAACTCTTTGTACTTGCACTTTATCAGTGTGGTCTACAACCTTTTTTGGGGGGGGGGGTGAAAGAGGGTGGGACATAGCCAAACTTATATAAACATACACATACACCCCTGAACACCTTATAGAAATTACTACAATAGTCCCAGAGCTGCCACTGATGTGAACTATAATCCTGGCATTTGAGCAGTGATTATGTGTAGAGCCTGAATCTTATGGTAAACGTGTTCAAGATGGCTGTATAACTCCATCAAGGTGTGTGTGTGAAAATGCCCCAGGTGGCTAGAGGTACTCAGGCTCAAACCCTGTATGTTGGGTACAGGTAAAAAAGAGCCTAAAGTCCCTAGCTACCACCACTTGTGAGTTTATACCTCATATTTTTGTTCTTTTCCTCATAAAATCTGTGGTTTTTAGGATTTTTGTGGCAAATCACTGAAGGATTGAATTCACTAAATGACAGGCATTTGAATTTCAGACTTCATATTCTTAAGAAAATCAGTGGTAACAACCTTATTCTAGCAATTTTCTAAATTTATAAGATCAGTATTTGAAACATGTCCCTATTTTTGAGCTGTATTCCCCCATTATTGGCTTTGTCTAGGTTTTTTGTGCTAAGACATTGGGAGCTATGTATGGTGAGAACTGAATTCTGTATTCCACCATTATTGGTTTTTCCAGGTTTTTTTTGCTAAGAGGTTGACAGCTATGGTAAGAAGTGAGAACTGAATTCACTAAATGATAGCCATTTAAATTTCAGTCTTCCTATCTTTCAGGAAACTGTTGATTTAGCACAATGATATACTGCTTTGACTGTAGTGGACAGGGTCCTGGTTTCAAGACTTAGCGGTGAAATGCATGGTGGTGATGCATTTTATTCTAGCAACTTTCCAAAATTATACAAGCAATGTTTAAAATGTGTCCCTGTCTGGTTTTTGGCCTTTTGTCCCCTCCACCAAAAAAATAAATACTGAAATTGAAAATAAGTGCGAGAAGCTATGCAAGATACTTATGGCTTACACTCCTGTCATTCTATTTTATTTATATAATATGTATATACATATATATGTATTGTGTGTGTGTGTGTGGAAGTAGACATGATGGAAATGTTCTGAATTGGGCAGTTTTGTCATTTATTGGTCATGCATTTTGTTTCATTGCCTACTGGAAAAATGGTCAAACAAATTTAAAATGTGCTCTAACAAGTGTGCTGTATTACACAAGGAATATAATTTAGTAAAGTCAGGAAGGTTTATTGTTTCTTGTTTTGTGTGCAAGGGGCCTATGATTTGAAAACAGTCCAAAGGTAATCTTTATCCACCAATGCCCAGATGCATTTTCTTTGGATGTGGTGTGGGTTTCAATGCTGTTTCAATGAATATGAGTTTCAAGGGCGCAGAAGTTTTAATGCCAAATCTATTTTCATTGTGAGACGGTATTGCTTTGTTTATCAGATATCTATTGGTGTTTGTGCATTGGGCTATAAAATGTAAAAAAAAAAAAAAACTCCAAATCATTGTAGAAGTAAAGCAGTATGCACACATTACTGTTTATGGTAAATGGGGTGATGTAGCCAGGTAACAGGACATTGGAATGGCTGCAGGGGGACTCTGGTCAGTGGTGCCATATTCTTTTGTCTGTTCTTCAGTTTGCACTTGAAAGTTTGTATCCCACAATTCTATTGGAGTGGGCGGGGTTGCACAATTATGTATGCAAATTTTATGCTAATCAGCGTACAGATTTGTACCTATTTTTCACTGGCCTTGTCCAGATTTTTGATGTTTCCAGGTTGAGAGGTATGGGTTCCTGTATAGCATGCAGGTGATGTTAGTCTTTGAATCCCTTCGGTAATACTTCTGAATGTAATAAAGTGTTGCTGCATGAAAGCTGTGTATTTCTGTCATAGGTATTTGCAGTCATTGGAGTTGTGTTGGTGACTTAAGGTTGCCACCTTTTCATATGGCCATAGTGGGACATTTTTGGGACACACATCAGATTTTACAGGCCGACACAAACCCATGGTCAGTACAAGGGATAGAACCTTCCTTTCTTGCCTAAATATAAGCTTATTCTTGTAGCAGTTTAGTTGCTTATCCTGTTTCCTGTAACATGTAGGTATTTTAGATACAGAAAGAACTATTGTAGGCAACTATTACATTACATATGAGACATAATTATGTCCTACAATCTCAGGACATTTGCCACGTTTAATATATTTGGTCAGGACACAACCGCCCAAAGAGGAATTGTCCCTTGAAAAGTGGGACAGGTGGTAACCCTATCATTGGCTCATGTCCATAGCACATATTTGTAATAGTGTATAGGCATATACTCTCCATATCCTTTGTTCATAAAGGTTGGTCGTGGCGGAATGTGTGATTGCTATGGTCCATGTTATACTCATATAGGAACGTTTCAACCACTGTATATGGGATACCTATGGAATCCCGAAACCACACAGTTCCGACGCCCACAGTACCGGGCCCAGACTCCCATACCCCACATTACCGACAGCGACAGTAACTTGCGAAAGTAACATGAACATGGAACACACACACGCGCACACAGACACACTGCTACCCACCACATCCAAACAAACCATCCTACACTACGTATGAGCAGGTGGGAAAGCCCCCCCTACACCCCCATGTGGGTGTCTGCACCCCCCACATCCCCTACTTTAATATTCTACCTCCTAGATCTCGCAAACAGACGCACAAAGCTAACCCACACCCACAAATTACAGTCCCCCAGGAACACACACCACACTCAGAACACACACTTACATGCACTACAGCCCTCAGAAACATACTTACACACAGTAACCTACCTGAACCGCAACACTAGAAGCACCGACTAACTGTTCCTTAACACTGTGATTTTAAACCTTGTGCATCTGGTGTTTCAGTATTGTGTTCTTTCGGACTTTAAGCCTCGTGATTATGCGTGTCTGTATGTCAAGCAGTCGGTATGTGGTAGGTATCCCATTTATATGTACCGCCATGGTTATGTAGATGTTGTTAACCCATCTATATATCTACATATATATGCATATCCCAATATATCGACATATCTCTCTCTCTCTCTCTCTCCCTCTCTCTCTATATGTATATATATATATATATATATATATATATATATATATATATATATATATATATATATATATCTATATATATATATATATATATATATATATATATATATATATATATATATATATATATATATATATATAAAATATATATATATATAAATATATATATATATATATATATATATATATATATATATATATATGGTTCCCTATCAGAAGCCTGAAACACTATAAGCCTGAAAATCAAAATCCTGAAAACTATAGACTGAAAGTTCAAAATCCTGAAAGACCAAAATCCTGAAATTCAAAATCCTGAAAACACAAAATGGACATACTGACTTCATTGTGGCTTTGCTATTGTTAGCCCTGTGGTGTTGGGTCATGGGTTGGGTTCAGGTAAGTGTGCGGTTGGTTTTATGTTAGGGTTAGGGGCGGTTTAAGTGAGTTAGGGGGAGGGAGCAGGTTAGGCATGTATGCAATAGTGACAAATATTGGGGTTAGGGGCGGTTTAAGTGAGTTAGGGTTAGGGCGCGGGTCAGGTGAGTGTGCGATAGTGACGGACCTTAGGGTTAGGGTTAGGGTCAGGGTCAGTTGGTAGATATTAGTGTCTTTATAGTGACATATTAGCATTATTTGTGTTTTCGTTGTTTGCGCTTGTGTGCGCGGCGCTCCCCCCCCGAGGAAACAGAAAGGAAAAAGGAAGCACAACAAATAGTAGGAAGCTACCAGGGAGTACTAGCAGAGCTAGCAGGTGAAAACAATCAGAATCAGGCAATTACACAGGCAGTACACTAGCCCAGCCCAGCCTAGCACTTAAAACCTCTACAAACAACAGTCCATTATGTTTCTCACAACAGACACTGCAGTAAGCTAATAGAAGTGAAAACTGAAAAAGCTTTACTGAAACATAGAAATGTTAGGGGCTGCCATTGCTATTATAAGGCGACATATGCAACATGCTGAGGGGGGTGACAATGGAAATGCTGCTGGGCAACCCACAATGAGGAGACAGAGAAGAAATGTACAGGCCCAGGGTAACCTACCAGGGGCTACATGAGCTGGAGATAGTGGAGCACTATAGAGTGGACAGAAACCTCCTGCAGCAAATTGTTGAGCTGTGCAGGCCACGCCTCACACACAGAAACAACAGAGGGGAACCCATCCCAGTGGAAACCAAGGTATGTGTTGACCTAAGAATATTAGCAACAGATACCTTCCAGAGATCAACTGGTGATATGATGGGGATATCACAGGCATCAGCATCCAGGGTACTACATCAGTTCCTGGATGCCATGTCAGCACATGTCAGTGATCATGTATATTTCCCCAATTCCCATGAGGTATTGGCTAGCAAAATGCGTCTCTTCCAGCAAATAGCTGAATACCCTGAGGTAGTGGGTGTAACAGATTGCATGCACATACGCATCAAAGCACCAGCCGGTGAGCGGGGTAGGGTCTACTTCAACTGCAAGGGCTTCCCCTCCATCAACTGCCAGGTTGTGTGTGATGCCCAGGGCATAATACTGAATGTGTGTGCAGGCTGCCCTGGAAGCTACCATGATTCCCATATCTGGCATCTGATGCAGCTGTACCAGACATTTGCCAATGGTGACATCCCACATGGTCACCTAGTGGGGGATGCTGGCTATGCACTGGAGCCGTGGCTGATGACACCCATCAGAAATGCACACACACCTGAACAGGAATGCCATAATGAGGCACACGCACAAACACGTAATGTAATAGAGCGTGTGTTTGGACTGCTCAAGTCATGGTTCCGGTGCCTGGACACATCTGGTGGAGCCTTGCAGTACTCACCAACTACATGTACCCAAATTGTCATGACATGTGCTATGCTACATAATATGATCCTGCAAAAACAGCTGCAGCAGGACCAGCATAGGCCTGGCCTAAACAGCCCCCCACCATTGCCAAGGCCATCACAGGCAGAGCGCGACTCTGAGGAGGAACAACCTGAGACTGCCCTAGTAGGCAGAAGGAGGCATGCCCAGTATGCTTTGGCATTGGCAAAGAGGCAATGCATAGCACATACACTGGCTCAGTAGGAACTCCAGAAATTATACCTCTCTCCGTCTTGCACATATAGTAAAAGGGATGCCTAAGTTGATACTACCTGCTTTCAAACATGTACAGGGAGTCTAGTATGTGCATCTGACATAGGCAGCCCTGCAGCACCACCTAAGGCATGATTGCCATGCGTTAAGCAATATAAAGCAGTGCTAAACAGCATTTACCACCATGTAGTATATGCAAACAAAATCACACACACCAGCTAGCACAACTGTGGTCAATGTTCAATAATATTGGGCAACGTCCAGCAATGTTGGTGAATATTGAGCAATGTCGGACAAGCCTGGTCTAAGTAGGGCATAGCTGAACAAAAGCCAACATCCTCATATTTGCTTAACTGGCCCTTAAACAGTCTGGTCTGCTCAGTATGAAAATATAAATCAGTGATGGGCCTTGAACTCAGGATACTGTGCACTATAGCCAAAGTACTGAACCACTAAACCATGACAGTATTGCAGTGGTCAGCTGTATGAAGGAATGTTGATAAGTCTATGCAAAATATTTCATGGAAACCCTGCAGGCCCAGCATAATCCCTGTCGAGTTATGACACAAAGGTGAGTCCTGCAGTGAGAACAGAACCTGACTTCCAACACACACAGTATAAATGTTAATATCGGTCATGTTCGCACACATCAACAAATGTAGTGGAGCTCAGCAACATACTGAAAGGTCACACTGGGCATGCTCACACACTTGAATAAATGAGACAAATGTCAGGCAACAAAACGCGGAATGGCAGAACTGGGCATGCTCACACACTTAGGCCAGTTATGAGTACAGCAGTGGGCCACGCATATCTGGCAGTTGCATGTGTTAACCCAGGAACCTGCCACTATACAGCAATCCACCCTGTGCACACAGTTATATGACAAAAGACACATCTATAATATGGTGGAACCCTGTCATAATCAAATATGTTCTGCAGATACCGAAGTTGTTCATAGAAACTGGTAAAGCAAATATGATAAAGACCTGCAAACAGTATCAGCAATAAACATTGTGCATCTTGAACATTAGCATAGGTTCAGAGGTCGATACTAGACTATCTGCCCTAGGGCATGTACAAGCATAGCCAGAGTGTGTTTGGCATTCGCAACCCTGTCAGACTACTACACTGTGTGTGTGAATAGTAGGTCACACAAGATAGCCCATGTACATTTAGGCTAGTGTGCCTCTGTCTAACAGGGACACGGAAGATATCCCAGGGGTAAACATACGATCACCCAGACAGTCATCAAGATGTCCCCTGTAGGTGGTCAGTGGCTGGCTCTGTCTATGTGAAACTGGGATTACATTCTGGAGTGAGTGGAGCCTCTGGGATAAGAATCTGTCCCTCCACAATGTCATATTAACATCTGTGCTGAGGTATACGTCCTTGGAGTGTATAGCTCCAAGGGAGTCGGATATCCTGAGGTGGAGCATGTCCAGTAATTCTGGGTTGGGTATATCTGTAAACAACCGACACACATCATATCTGAGTAGGTGGTAAGCGACTGAGTAGAGCTGGAGTTACTGCATCTGAACTGTGCAGGGCATCTGTGTGAGTCCCTAGATCTGCTTGGTGAGGAACTTTTGTGGCCAGTACAGTTGCTGCAGTAGTCAGGTAAGGTACACTCCAAATGTAGCATTGTAACCAAGCATTGATGTGATGATTATAGGGGCACAATGACTTCACTCGATCTAGATGTGAAACCATATGGGATAAGGTGGCCCACATAGAAAGTGTGTCCAACCACTTTGGCAACGTGAATATCAAAGGCGACAGTACAAACAAGTCATGTCCCCAACCCCCTAACAACTCCTACCATATGTAATGGAGTACTACCTATGTGGTAATGTGTGGGCATTATGTTATTCCCAAAGGGGATGACTATGCAACTAATGGCATATAGCTGTAGGCCATGGCTCAGGCACCAGTCATCCATCTCTGTGAGACCCTGTTTGAGTATGCATGTGGCAGCTGGAGAGTTGATCATGGCACCCAGTTTGCAGTCAAGTGCAAACATGTTCAGCCATATTCCCCCTGTGGTAGCCTGTACGTCAGACAAATATATACTGAACAAGAGAGGTCCCAAGACCTAGCCGTGTGGGATGCCATGTGTAACTGGTGTATAGTTAGACATGGCACCTGCAATTTTGACCATGTGGGTGCTATCCCTGATCCAAGTATCAATCCATTGTGTGAGATATGTGTCCATATCGATGCTGGTGAGCCTATGTATAATGGCCCAGTGGGTTATTGTGTTGCAGGGTTTTGCAAGGTTCAGGTAGGCTGTGTGGACAGCCGTCCCCATGTTGATGGACATGTTAGCCATTTAAAGAATACAAACAGGTTCAAGAGGCAAGATCTGCCCACCATAACACTGAAATGTGTAGGACACAGTGTCTGTAGGTTCCCAATGTCTATGTGTATGAATCCCATGGCAATAAGCTCCATAGCTTTGCAGAACAGGCTACTTAGGCTTATAGGGCAATATTGTCTGTGGTCTGTTGTGGCACCAACTCTGTAGAGCAAGACCACTGTCATTGTACGCCATTCCTTGGGTACATATCCTGTGGTAACTCCGATATTGAACAGTGATATAATGTGAGGGTTGTGTCTGTCATGATGCTCGTGTAAGATGCAGGCTGGACACTATCTGGTTACATTGATACTGTGATGTACACTTTGGGGAGGGCAGCACTCACCTGTTACTGTGTGATGTCAGGGAGGTTATACTCTGTTGGGATGGATAGTTGCTCCTTAGGGGGGATGGATGGAAGACATCTGCACTGAACCTGTTTGCCAGGATGTTGTCAATGCCAGTGGGTTCAGGGTAGGTTTAGACAGTATGCAGTAACTCACAACATATCAGTGAGTGTCCACCCAGGTTCCTGATGTAACTGAAGAAGGCTGTGTGATAGTCCTACATGTCTGTTGCAATTGTCTGGTAGAAGCGGCCCTTAGAAAAGTTCATGAGTGATTGTAGCTGTCTGCTAGTACAGATCACAGATGTCTTCCCCGTCTGGGATTGTGCTCTATCATGTAGTAGCTTCCTCCTGATGTTGTACAACTTATTAATGGCTGGGGTCTACCAGACAGGTCCCCTGCCATTGGAGTAGTGAGTCCTGTTGTTATTTGGGATAGCACAATCTCTGCAGTCCATTAGATGTCCATAGAATGTGTATGTAAAGGATGCAGCTGTGTGAGCCATATTTGCCACTGTCTCAGGGTCTCTGAAGGATACCACCTTGCTTCAGTGAAGTGAGACGTTGGCTCATGAGAAGTTCACCAAGATTACCCAGGATGGGAGTGTGGAGGGTATATTTATGTCCAGTGAGATACATGTATGTTCTGACCTTACCAATGAGGGGTATATCGCTGGTGTGGACCATAGAGTCCCCATGTTGGTGATGATCAGGTCCAATATGTATTCCGCCATGTGGCTGTGCTGACTTGTTGTGCCATAGCATATGAGTCTACAAATTGTAGCGACTGTTGGGTGAGGGTGTCGGGGCTTGAGTAGTATCCCCAGTCAATAGTTGTGTATATGAAGTCACACAATATAATGGTGTTTGTGGAGATCTTAATATTCTCCATAGTTCCCACAAAAGCCGAGTGTGGTTCCTGAGTTTGGGAGTGTGTTCTGTAGCAGGCAACAAACTGAAAGGCAGTATTGCACAATGGTAGTTGTATATGTATGGTCTGTGATGCTTTGTGCAGTGTTACTAACCCAGAGGTGTGTGTATCTGTGATGTATATGGATACTCCCCGTAGTTGTGTTGTCTGTTCCAAGTCTTGTTGTCAGACAGCATGGTATGAAACATAACCTGGTAGTGCTGGTGTGCATAAGCGAGTCTGAACCAGGCGTCTGTCAGTGCACAGATATCGCTATCCTCCATACTGAGGAGTGTCCTGAGTGGCCGCAATATGAGGTTAATACAACTGTTGTTGAGCAGCATTAACATTAGTTTCATTTAACCTGTAATGTCTATGGAGGTGGGTTTGTCTTCTGAGCCCTGCTTAAAAAAGGCACTATGGTGGTAGCAAGATCCTTAGCCAGCATTCCAAAGTCCAAGGGTGACAGGTGCAAGCTGTCCATAGTGAAGCTACATGGCATGTTGAGCATGTCTCCATAGGCTGACAGACACTGTATCCCCTATGAGTTAAACAAATTTGTTAGGCAACTGTTAAATGTGATATGTGTGTCTGTATACTGTGACATCATAATTGGTGGGTGTAAGATGCTAGACAAGGTCAGGGTCATACTGGCCTGGGCTACATGATCAGAGTGTTCCTCCATGTAACATGTCATGTGGTCCAGGGAGTAACGTCTGAGGTTATACACACCAGCATGGACAATGATGATGCCAGTCCTGTACTTGCTTTGGAGTGACCTGACTGCCTGTGTTATACGGCAGATCCTGGCACCCAACAGACAGCCCCAAAGTGACCATTCCCTTGTTAGGGCTGGTGAGTGGTACATCAGTGTGTCTGACAATAAATGTCACCTTTTACAAGTGTATTAGGTGTGTTGTTTAGCCCAAAGGGCAGTGACTGTGTGGCACACTGACATTGTGAACTATGTGATATGTGGGTATTGTAGTGGGGTAGCAGGTGTGTGTGTGTGTCTGCTTTGGAGGTCTCTGCTGCTTAGGTATAGTACATTTACAGGATCCGAGTATGTCTATGTGATAATGTGGTTTGAGTGCTGTTGCTAGAGGATATGTGAGACTGATATGTGGTGTGTGTGGTTACCTTCACCACCTGATAGACTGCGCCAGTCATGGGTCAAGAGAGTTCAGCACCCTGTATGTCTATATAGGTGCATCTCACACATATATCTGAGTTTGTTGGGAGGAGGAGAGGGTTGTCTGTGTACATGAGGCAGATGTGACATTGTGTCAATATCACAATATCCACCAGCTGGACTGAAGAGTACACACAAAACTGACCCCTGGACATGCCAGGATATTATCATGACATACTCTGTAGCCTAATCACAAAGGATCAGTAGGGTGTTAAGCATGTAAATGAGTATAACAGGGATTAGTGCTCATGTTTGCTGGAGTTTTGTAAAGAGTAGCTGAGAAGGAGTCCAGACTGAATTATGACACCTCCTTCAGCTATGTCATAAATAGCAATGTACACCCATATATGTCCTGAGTCAGGGCCAACTATACCTGAGTGACAATGCTGACATCATGACAGACAGGCCCATGTGTACATACCCATCTCCCACTGACAATAGTCCACATCATCATACCAGGATATATCACATGTAGAATGGATGAGCAGCTACCCCCAATGCTAAAAGCATGGCATCAAGTGGACTATATTGATTCCCAATATGTGTCATGCATAAACTACAGAACAAACAGATCCTGCACCTGAACAGTCAGCTGAACCCCCCCCCACACACAGGATGTGGAACCATTGAATGTGTCATAGCTACATATGGCACTCCCCACAAGTGTTGGTGCACAACACACCATGGGAAGTCAAGTCCAGTACGCCTATGAAGTCTGATCTGGAAGGTTATGAAGTCCATCATGGTTGCAGTCATAAACAGAGCTATTGGAAGCTGACATGCACACAACCCTACCAACTGTGGTATGTTCATGTGCGGATCATGGTTCCCAAACATGCTAGACTGTTTGCAAGGCAGCCACCCAGGACATACTTCAATGAACACATGTATACATGTGTCACATAGACTTTGAATAGCCCTTTATCAACATCCCAGACACATGTAGTATCCAGAAAACCAACAAGCTGTGCATAAATATGTGTTGACATATGACGGAATGTCAATGTGTCCACAGATAGATCACACAAGGTAAGGATTCTGAGGTCTTGTTCAAGCTGTTGACACCTGCTGACCCACATGGACCATTCCTGGAATGGCATAAAACAAAGTGCACACACATCACCATGTCCAGTCTGATGATGTCACCATCCTATAAATACAGCAGGAGAAGGAAAAACAGCCAATAAAGCAAATAGTGCGCCATGTTGATGCGTCTTTCTCTAGTATCATAATATAGTTAGGTAGGGGTTTGAATCCTGCAAACAGTGTGTGTGTGTGTGTGTGTGTGTGTGTGTGTGTGTGTGTGCAATTGTCTTTGAAAGGAGTTCCCTTTTTGGAGACTGTGAAAACACACTAAAAGAGGTACATTCCTCTTTGGAAAGACTGATGATGTCACCATCCTACAAATACAGCCTGAGAAGGGAACCCAGCCAATAAAGCAAATAGCGAGCCATGTTAATGCATCTCTCACTAATATCATAGCATATTTAGGTAGGGGTTTGAATCCTGCAAATAGTGAGTGTGTGGGTGGGGGTGTGTGTATGTGTGCAGTTTCCTTTGAGAGGTGTCCCCTTTTTGGAGAATGGGAAAACTCACTAAAAAAGGTACATTCCTCTTTGGAAAGTCTGATGATGTCACCATCCTACAAATACAGCCAGAGAAGGGAAATCACCCAGTAAAGCAGATAGCATGCTGTGTTAATGCATAGCTCTCTAATATCATAACATAGCTAGGTATGGGTTTGAATCCTGCAAATAGTGAGTGTGTGGGTGGGGGTGTGTGTATGTGTGCAGTTTCCTTTGAGAGGTGTCCTCTTTTTGGAGACTGGGAAAACTCACTAAAAGAGGTACATTCCTCTTTAGAAAGTCTGACAATGTCACCATCCTACAAATACAGCCGGACAAGAAAAAAACACACAATAAAGCAGATAGTATGCTGTGTTAATGCGTCAATCACTAGTATCATAACATAGCTAGGTAGGGGTTTGAATCCTGCAAATGCTGACTGTGTGTGTGTCACTGTTGGTCAATGCAGTGTTGGTTTTGCTTTTATTACGGTATGACATAGTATGATTACAACAGTAAGTGCATTGCACATATCAGGTATCTGCGTGGCAAATATATATGTGTACATGTCCCCTCAATCAGCACATAGGTGTGAAGCCCGCATACTACATGAATACATTTATTTCCATTGACAGGTTGTGCCGCTGCTTCTCAGATCGTAGGTCACATATGTATGTATGTGACAAGGCCATCCACTGTCGTGTTCTGTGGCCAAGGTCATCTGTGGCACACACACCCATGACAGTTACTTAACAGTACTGTGAGTGAGGGTGTATTTCTGGGGAATATGTCAGACATGGTCATACACAACAAAGACTGCCAAGAATGGATCGTCTTTATAGGTGTACGACTGCCTTGTGGATATGCATTCATGCCTCTAATGTCTTATGTGATGCATCTTGGGACTCCACAATACCTATGGATATGTGGATACCAAGGGACACATGACATAACATGAGGCTGTATGTACACATTGGTACCCAACATACATGTTGAGGGATACCACCTGAGTGGTACTGACGAGATAGTATGTATAGTACATGAGGATGACTATGCCATAGTCGGCTTACTGCTATACAGCATGTATCAGACAACAGGTATCTGTCTGTATGATACCCTTGTGTAGGATGTGCGTCCCATCCAGGGAATACATTGTAGGCCAATCCATGCATTTCCAGATTTGGATGGACACATCCCTAGTGTGTCTGCATGTACCTAAGGGGGCTATATGCCAAACAGGTGTGGTCACAAGAATGGGTGGCGGTCATTACCACTGGTTAGTGTTATAATGTAGCACCAGAAGGATCCAATTGTTACTGGGTTCCCTACTACTGTGTGTCATTTGTCAGGACATCATCCAATGATTGCTTATAGTCATGCTGTTGAAGTTGTGTATACTACTAGACTGGAAATCATTGACAGATATTAACGGTATCACCCACAGCATAGTGTCAACCCATGTCATACACACGTCTACCCATGTTAGTACATAACTGTAGTAGAATGCATACTGACCATTGAAAGATACTATGAGATGTTAACAATGTGTACGACAGGTATGCCACACATCCCATGTGTTCACTATGCACATACATCCAGACAGTGCACACCCAGCATGTTCACAGATGTACACTTGCTAATCTGTACTGCACACATCACACACATACTGTCCACTCACTAACACATGCTGACAACACATTACACTTTAGCCAAGTGGCACATGGGTGGACAATACATACTCAGACCTAACAGTGGTGTAAGCAATGCTACATTGACAATCAGAGCTTTGATGCATAATGTCTGCTCAGATATACGTACAAGGATGTTGTTACACTTCCTTGTTGACAACTTGCTATTATTGCTACACTGCTATAGTGTTACCCTGTGCATCAGCATCATGTTAGCCTTTCCCTCCATCAGTGATGCAGATGACAGGAGGTGACACAGGTATCATCATATGCACAGGGCATTTTGTTGTTTGCCAGAGCCTGACATTGACCCATCCAACTGACATGTCTGTGTGTGTGTGTGTGTGTGTGTGTGTGTGTGTGTGTGTGTGTGTGTGTGTGTGTGTGTGTGTGAGAGAGACAACAGTAAAGCATGGGCCAATGTTGATGTAATGTGTGTGTGTATGTGTGAGCCCTAGTTATTTGGTTAATGTGGGTGTTTCTACATGCAGACAGCTTCACCATGTGGCTGCCATATACGGTAGTTTGTGGGACAGCCACAGACTGTAACCTGCTAGGCTGTACAGATCACTGTCTCTGGCCACAGACACAGTACTTGTGCCTGGCAGGGGTGCTACGGACAGTATTGGGTACCAACCCTGACTGGGTACTGTCATCAGAGGCAGAGGTATGATGAGTGGACCCATATCCCTGCTGGGACTGGCCAGAGCCACGTGCACGTGGTCTACTGGGACAGTCAATGGACAGGCCAGCCCCAGCATTGCTGGGGCTGGTACTGCCACTACGGGAGCGGCTGTGAACTGTGGGCCGTCTGCGACCTCTGCCAGCTGCTGCTGTTGCTGGCATGCATCCACGTCAACGTCGCAACCATCCAGCATGGTCCTGGCTCATGGAGGACATGTTGTGGAGGGCATCTAATGTCTCCCCCCAAAGTCTATCAATGACCTCAGTGTAAGTCCGGATGGCACTGGCAAGATCACGGATGCTGTCATTGATAGAGGTGTAATGTGCCCTCTGCACCCTAAGTCCCTGCCTGGTGTACCGTTCCATACGTGCCTGAGCCTGCATTACAGCCTGGAACATACTGGTCATTATAAGACCTGTGAGGGCACGCCTGCCAAGGACAATATGACCAGTGGTGCTCCCCCGAGAACCCCTGGACCTCCGCCTATGTGGTACCATTCCGGGTCTATGGCTATGGCTGCTGTGAGGGGATGCAAGTGCCATGGGTACCACACTCTCCTGGTCAATGCCAACTGTATGCTGTCCTTCGCCTATGGCCATTGGTGGTGAGGGATGTATTGACAGTATGAGTGTGCGCATAGATGAGGTTGAATGCTGTGCACTGTCGATTGGCAGACCAACGACAGACTCTGTCAAATCTTCCTGTGCCAAAATACATGTGTCATCATCACCACTATTTGTGGCAGTGGCTTCAGGTTGCCTGCTGCTTTCACCAACCCCTAACTCAGCACCTGTGAGAGGAAGACAGGAAACACACTTTACAGTCTGCACATGAACACATGCACACATGAACACATGCACACATGCACACATGCACACATGCACACATGAATATTAATACACACCTCACTACAGCACATACACACACATACCAGCAATCCAACACATACTCTATAGTGGGTGAAGGTGGGTGTCAGTATCACAAGGTAGACAGTCATCACACATGTGTCAGCATGCAGAATATGTGTTGCACAAGACCATGCAGTGCAAGTGTAGACTCCCCTATTAAATGGCAGTATAACATGGCTTTGATGCAACTGTGTAGTTGTTCAGTGATTGGCTACACCCTGGAACACAATGTGTGCATGGACACAACATTGCTGTGCAGGTATTATCAGCTCTGCAATGCCCTGTGCACCATAACTCACAAGTATACATGCCATGGCTGCATGTGTTATCTGTGTGACACATAGATATCCATGTCTGAGTGCAGTGTCTGTGTCCCTAGCAGATAATAGTGGGCACGGGTGTAGCACATGCATGCTATGTACACACACGGGATGTGCAGTGCATGTTGATGTGAAGGAATCCCAATGCTCGACATGGCCAGTGTACAGTGGTTATGGTGAGTGTGGGACATATTGCAGATATATGGGTGCCAGGCATGGCATGGCATGCAACACAACTGCAACATTAAATACCACACATACCCAATGTGTGTCAAGTGACCTATACATCCACTAGCATTCCAGGACATATATGTGACACATTGTGTGGATGGTGACTGCTGTGCATATTGTGTATACTGGCATATGTAAGCACACAGACAACATGCTATGCATATTGTGTATAGGTGCATATGTGTGCACACACACAACACTGAGGTGCAAAGCAATGACTGCTATGAGTAGTACTGTGGTCACTGTAACTGGATGGGGTGTAGTACCCTGTGCCATCATCAACATGCATCTTGTGGTCACTCACAGCTACTAATGTGTGCAAGACCACCACTTAGCATGCTGTACCTGAACTGCAGTGCCGTGGCTACGTTCACAATTACACAGCCAACTTGTACATGGGTGTGTGAGGTGCCCAATAGGGAGAATTGCCTAACATGACTGTGTTATGTGTTGCAGAGTGTTGCACAGCCTCATTATAGACCTCTACCCCTGAGGTACATCATGTGTGTGTGCACGACATGTGGGATACTGAAGTGTGACCTTACAGCGGGTGTGTGGTAATGCCAAATGTAGCATTTTTTGGTGTACTGCGTATGATAAACTTGTTCTGTTGTGTACAGCTGTAGCAACTATGCATATCCAATGTGCAGTACAGTGTTGCCACAATTGTGTCTTCTGCACTGTGCATTGCATGTGATTGAGGCAGCTACTGACTTTACTGAGATGATTGATGTCTCACAGCAAACATGCACAGCATGCATTATGCGTAGGTGTGTTACGTGTACATGGCCTACACCTCACCTATGACATGCACATTTCATTACCAATATTAAAGTGTTAACACACTCACCAGCATGTATTGTCTGCCCTGCTGTCACACCAGAGGGACCTAGAAGAATATGACACAGTTTGTCAGTGGCCACAACTGTGGCATTGCTACTGTGAGTGTGCTAAACGACAGTGGAACAACAGTCAACAGTCACAGGTGTATGGATACTATTCCAAATATCAGTATTGAACACGTTAGGCAGCACAACTGCTAAACACACAGTACACATCTCACATATGCATATTCTAACAATACAGGTAACAGTAGTCTACAGCTAGGGCTTATTACCTGCATGCTCCATGTCATCCTGCTGGGTGGCTCCGGCCTCCATGATGACACATGTGTGACACTGTTGCTGCTGTAGGCCAGGAGCCACCATGCTTAGGAGCAGCTCCTCCACTCTGATGAGGGGGTGATGTATGGCCGCCCCACCACCTGTGGCAAGCTGTTGCCTATGGATATCAGACTCATGCTGCCGGACATGTCTAATTAAATCACTGCAGTGATGGTGTACCTGCTCACATGTCCTGTTATGCATGCCTATGTTATTTACCCGGCGAACAAGGTCTTTCCACAGTGCAGTATGGTCATGCTGGTGCTGGCTGGCCCTGGAAAAAAGCAGGTTATAGTGCTGCACCAGGCTGTTCAGAATTTCCTGCTCCTCCGCAACTGAATACGATGGGTTACGTTGATGAGCCATAACCCTGGAAGACAATTAAACGATATGTGTGAGCATGTCATGTGGCACACTTAACATTATGAAGTACAGATATCACTTAACTGCCATATATAGCATCTATCTGTCTATCAGAGGATACACACGTTCAATACCACATATCAGTGCTCATCCCACAACTGTCTGACAGTGCCTGCAACACTCCATATAACACACCAGTATACACCAGTAGTTGGCACACTGTTTGGGATACAATGCACAACCTTGCCCCAGGGGTATATACCAAGCTAATGCATGAAGAAATATGTCATCCAATGCAATGAATGTCATGTACATTTACAGTGTTACCGGTAAACCACCCTAGTCTTTGATGCCATGCCCCTACCTAACATATGTGCATGGTTATTAATATAGCTGGCATACTGCTGTAACAGAGTATACATGTTGCTAGGTACACACACATACCCTGTAACACACATGTCATTGCGGGCATGGTACAGGCATCATTAAACACACATCAGACATACATACAACACACAGATGTATGCCGATCCAGATGAGCATTACCTGTGTATCTTATAGTACTGTGTGCCCCTACTTACAGATACCTATGCCTGTGGTATGTAATCTGTGCAGACTACAGGAAACACACAAGACAGTGTTACCAGGGACTGTGAACATACACCATACTGTGCTGTTTAGGCCTACAGCTTCAGGTAGTACAACAGTCCATATGTGAGCTGGATTCACCAGCAGTACCACTTACTGAGCATACATGTATTGCTTCAGCCTACATTGGGACACCACAGTCGTACACAAGGAACTATGTCACAACATATGCCATCCTACTATGTCTGCATCCCAGTAACTGACACATCTTTCTCCGGCCTCACACCTAGGACACAAACTACCATGACAGACACAACCTCACACTAAGCTATCACACCTTTACAAACGTTGCACACAGTCACTGTCACACTCATTCCACCTCACATAGCAGGTATTGCACTGAGTACATGTGTGTGTGCATTGTGTCATAGGTAGGTAATACACTATTGGCCCTAGGGCCTAGAGCAGCCTAGCCATATGCTACCCTGGCCTTTGACACACATGTAATGTGATTTCACTTGCTCCTGTCAACCGGATACACAGAGGTGACTCCCAGGGCATATTGCCTATCTCCAAAACAATCATCAGGGGTATGTATGACATCTGCTAATGAGGAGCCTTGTTTGTTCATGCTGGGTGGTTTAGTCCAGAGTATGGCATATTTGTGGATAGGAACCTGTACCTCCAGCATGTGCTGTTTAGTGAGGTGACAAGGATTAGGGCCCCAGGTCATGTAGCCCAGAAGGATTGTGAGGTGTTGTCATGGTGGTCGGCTGACTGCTATGGGTGTGACATACCTCTGTATGTCTGGCAGTGGTAACCTCTGGGTGGGCGGTATGCAACGCACTCTAGCTGTGGTTTGTGAGTCAGTCTGCATAGGGCATGTGTTTGAGGGCAGTATTACTCTTTGTTAGGTATGTCTGTGGCCTTTCCACTTGCTGCAGTTGTCCTGTGAGGTACATACCACATGGGGCATTGTGATGAGTAGAGGGGAACACCGACTTATATTTACTAGATGACACACCTTTTGTGATGACACGTACCACGTAGACAGATTACATTACTACTGTTGTCACTGTGATTATCAAAGGGGAGCCTACTGTCCACCTGTGTCCCATGTACCCTTCTGATACCATCAGTGTTAGGCAGGCTACCACCTATGTGGCAGTTACTTCGTAAGGTGTTTTGGAATGGGGTATGGCACTGCGATATCAACACTGGTGTTCAGTCTATGCCTTGGACAACAGGCACCTGTTGCAGTACATATGACCCCATGTCTCCCTCACTCTCTCTCATATATATATATATATATATATATATATATATATATATATATATATAAGGTTGGTATATGTCTCATATCTGAGGCTGGGTTGTAGCCAGTGAAATACATGTTGTACTGAAACCTGACTGTTGCTTCTTCCAGTGCACTCTTCTCAGTGTGTAGGTTTACTCACACCTCCTAATGCTAACACTGGATACATGGGAGTATGTACTTTCTTTTCAAATTAGAGAATTAACTGGCATACAACAGTACTTATTGCAATGTATTACTATGGCTTTCCTATTTTCCCTTTACATTCACTCATTGTAATACATGTTATATTTCTTTCAGCACCAAGTTATTGTATATCTGTGTAGTGGAACTTCATGCAGACTGGTGAGTCCAAGGTCCCGGGTTCGAGACTGACAAGGTTTTTTATTTTGCTGCTGAGCAGTACAAGGGCCTTGTCATACATACTGACTAAGGGACTTTTAAGCAATTGTAAGCGGCTTTGCGTGGGATTGCGTGACGCTTAGCGATGCTAAGCTAAGCTAATCTTATTTTATGTTAGCAATACTAAGCCAAGCTTGGCTTAGCTTATCATATCTTAGCAATGCTAAGCTAAGCGCACACATGCACACACTGGTGCAAACCCACTTACTACATTTACCAGTGCTCACTCCCGCTAACCCCTGCACTCATTTCTTTGACAGAAAAGTAAATAGGGAGATAGGAATGTGGTGATAAAGGGTGCACAAAGAGGGGAAGACAGTAGGGAAACCAGCTCGGGATGTACAGTATGGGTGTGGAGAGGGTCCATAGCTGTCCATTTCTTTACCAGCAACAGCTGTGAATATATTTGAAATTTGGTGTGAAATTTGAAACCTTCCACTCCTGAGAGAGGGGTGAGGACAACAAAATATGTTGTACTACCAATTAGAATTATCAGTTTACATGTCCAGCGGACATGTGTGCAAATTGCTCAGCTATGTATGGGGTGTAATTTTTTTGTGGGAACAGATTGCCCTTTTTTTTATTTTTTTTTCAGGTGAGAGTGGAATGTGAGGTAGAGGAAGTAGGTATATTTGGGGAGGTAGGTTGGGCAGGTAAACAGACAAGACAAACAAGACACATACAGGGGCAGAGTTTGACACATGGGGTGGGTGAACACAATTGACGGGGAAGGATGTTTGGAAATCACAAGCCCATGAGCCCACAGATGGTAACAGTGGAACTGAGATCCCCACCCATGGGCAGTCACCACTGCACCTTCACAGCCCCGAGGGTGGCTGTGCTGAGGGCTGTGTAGGATGGGCAGGCTCACCCGAGAGATGTGCCACTGTCACCTTGAGCTGGCGTAGGGGATCAGCGACTGAATGCTGGATCTCCCTATGCACCACAGCCTGGACCCTAGCAAGGGTGACAAGTGGCCCTCCTCTGCCCACGCTTGCACAGGGGGGGGGACGAACCCCATTCCCTGCAGCACTTCCACCCAAAGGTGGCACAGGACCAACGGAGGAGGGGAGCCCGGGCTGGGCACCAGAGCCGCTGGTGCCAGGTGCACTCGCCAACTGAGGAGGGACAGGTGTGTCCGCTGGGACCGGCCTACCCATACGTTCTGTGATTAGGTGTGTTTAATTACAACATAAACAACAGCATTCCAGATTAGTTGTAACAGCATGCAGTAATATTTCCATTAACCCAACACACCAAGGTTCCAACAGTTGAACAGCAAGCATAACACATGCATATATTGAACGACAGTGGATATTCCAACAGTATGCAGGGATGTTTGGTAGCAACAGGCCACCATGAACATGGTGTTTGAACAGGGCACATGCATCAACATCAATGAAAATATTTATAAAACAATAGGACACATGTCCCAACAAATATTTAAGGTTACACCTACCCATTGAGATGTGGAATTGCATGGTTTATGCACAAATGGTAGGGTGTAGAAAAAACCTCGGTTAACATCTTATAATGACCTTTTAGTCTACACTACATTCCCAGTGACTGCAAGTGTGTATCCCCTACCTGTATTATTACACTTGCCACCATACATTAGGTTGTGTCATGGGTTTGGCTAGTTCAATATATGCCTGACCTATATCTAACATACTAACTGTCCAGGATGCAGATGTTACTGCTACATATTTCTTGTTTGCATTTATATTTCTTTATCTACATATCTGGGATGTTTTCACATGACATTTTCACTTCGATTTGTACAGAACCCTGCATTTCTTGACACACACTCATATTTCTGGTGAATAATTACATGCTACATGTGTGCCAAGTTTACTTATTCATGCCAGCCAGTAACTGACTATTGTGGACTGTATATATGTTTCACAGCTACTAGCACTTCCATCACCCACTTTATATGGGACTGCATAACTCTGGGTTGCCAGCACATTTTCAAACAGTACTGTTTGTATAATGCAAAGGTACAACATTTCAGACTCTGTGACACAGACACACTCTGGGTTTTAGACCTTTATTAATGACATTGCACACTTTTCCACAGGCTCACTCCTTTATTTGTTTTAACTGTGTTTATGGCAGACATGTTCAAGACATATTATACCTTTATTAATAGGTTAGAACATTCTTTTTTCAGGCTCACTCCCTTATGTTATATGACAGTGCCTGCAGAGATATTATTCCAGACATATGTTACCTTTCTTAATGGGTTACTACACTCTTTTTCTGCCTCTCTGAAGTTTTTATCTGACAGTACATGCAGAGGACTTATTCAGGCAATTCTATGGCTGTTTTATTGGACTACAACACTTTCTTTCATGCTCTCTCCCATATTTTATATAACAATACATGCAAAATAATCACTAACCTGCCTGGTGGCGCAGCCTTAGCAGCCTATCAGCATAGGCTTGCTGATTCGTAGCACAGTCATCTGCAGCTGTAAAGTAAATGAAGGGATATTGAGACATACCTATCCATTATACATACTCCATTATCAATTTTTAACCACGTCAGTGTCCCTGGATACTGAAACGTATGCAAAGCATGCAAGAAAGTGCCTGCAAACACAAAGTGATGAAGCAAACAGAAATGCACGGTAGGGAATAACGGGTCCCTATCCCGCAAACAAATGGCACGGAAGGCCGTGTGGCTGTAGTCCAATGCAGTGTAGATAGCCATACCAAGTGGAAGTGAAATGCATCATATGTTAGCGATCTGCCAGTAGGTACATCCAGCCCAATGGTGAGGGTCACCAGCAGACCCATAATGTGAGGGAGGGTAAACAGCTGGGCAGATGTGTCCATAACAAAATACATGAGAAATGTAGATATCTAGCGACCGTATGTCCGAATTATATCCCACAAGGCATGTAATAGTCACATACAAAAGGTATGTCCGTATTTCATATACCAAATGTGATAGGAAATAGAATAAGCATGTAAACGAAATATAAGAAGCATGCAAACAGCCACAACAATAAGGACACATGTAAGCTGAAAGGAACAGTATTATCCATGCCATTGACTAGAATTGCCACCTGTCCCACTTTGCGAGTGACAGTCCCTCTTTGGGAAGTTGTGTCCTGACAAAAACCTGTAACAATGGCAAATGTCCTGAGATTATAGGACAAAATTATTCCCTATACGTTATGTAATAGTTGCATTAAACAGGTTTTCTGTATCTAAATTGCATAAACGTTATAAGAAACAGAATAAGCAACAGAAATGCTACAAGAATAAGCTTTTATATAGGCAAGAAGTCTAAGTTCTATCCTGTGCACTAACCGTGGGTATGTGTCGGCCTGTAAAATGTGATGTGTGTACCAAAAATGTCCCACTTTGGCCAATTGAAAAGGTGGCAACCCTACCGTTGACTGTGGGGAGATGTTGTCCACTACAGTTGGATATGTGTATGGAATATATCCCATCCTGGGCATAGGAAAAGGTGGCATTCTACCAATGAGTACAACAGGCCACCAAAATCCGGAAGTCAAGCTGAACTTGTCAGGATGTGTCACAGTCGAACGGGTAGTACCTGGGTATACCACACATGTAATGAAAGAGAAGTACGGGCGTGTACCTATGTGCATGAGGTATAGCATGTGGGTATACCAAACATGTAATGAAAGAGAAGTATGGGCATGTACCTATGTATGTGAGGTATAGCATGTGGGTATACCAAACATGTAATGAAAGAGAAGTACGGGTGTGTACCTATGTACGTGAGGTATAGCATGTGGGTATACCAAACATGTAATGAAAGAGAAGTACGGGTGTGTACCTATGTGCATGAGGTATAGCATGTGGGTATACTAAACATGTAATGAAAGAGAAGTACGGGCGTGTACCTATGTGCGTGAGCTATAGCATGTGGGTATACCAAACATGTAATGAAAGAGAAGTACGGGCGTGTACCTATGTGCATGAGGTATAGCATGTGGGTATACCAAACATGTAATGAAAGAGAAGTATGCAGTACCTATGTGCGTGAGGTATAGCATGTGGGTATACCAAACATGTAATGAAAGAGAAGTACGGGCGTGTACCTATGTGTGTGAGGTATAGCATGTGGGTATACCAAACATGTAATGAAAGAGAAGTATGGGCGTGTACCTATGTGCGTGAGCTATAGCATGTGGGTATACCAAACATGTAATGAAAGAGAAGTATGGGCGTGTACCTATGTGCGTGAGGTATAGCATGTGGGTATACCAAACATGTAATGAAAGAGAAGTACGGGCGTGTACCAATGTGCGTGAGGTATAGCATGTGGGTATACCACACATGTAATGAAAGAGAAGTACCTATGTGCGTGAGGTATAGCATGTGGGTATACCACACATGTAATGAAAGAAAAGTACGGGCATGTTCCTATGTATGTGAGGTATAGCATGTGGGTATACCAAACATGTAATGAAAGAGAAGTATGGGCGTGTACCTATGTGCGTGAGGTATAGCATGTGGGTATACCAAACATGTAATGAAAGAGAAGTATGGGCGTGTACCTATGTGCGTGAGGTATAGCATGTGGGTATACCAAACATGTAATGAAAGAGAAGTACGGGCGTGTACCTATGTGTGTGAGGTATAGCATGTGGGTATACCAAACATGTAATGAAAGAGAAGTACGGGCGTGTACCTATGTGTGTGAGGTATAGCATGTGGGTATACCAAACATGTAATGAAAGAGAAGTATGGGCGTGTACCTATGTGCGTGAGGTATAGCATGTGGGTATACCAAACATGTAATGAAAGAGAAGTATAGGCGTGTACCTATGTGCGTGAGGTATAGCATGTGGGTATACCAAACATGTAATGAAAGAGAAGTATGGGCGTGTACTTATGTGCGTGAGGTATAGCATGTGGAAAGCAAACATGGCAGGGTAGTCCACACAACCATACAGGTACCAGACACATGTAGGGTATTCAATGTGTCACTCTGGCAGTGTCATGGGCCAACAACCAAAGCACAGATGTATGGGGTGTGAGGGATCTGTGTGTGTGGGGTGGATGGGTAATGGTACAATCCTCCAAGGCGATACTGTGTCGTATGCAGAATAGGTGAACCGGAGGTGTATGAGGGAGCAGTGCGTGAAGCTGAAAGAAACACAAACACATGTATAAACAGCTGCTATACAACCAGACAGGCCATACTGTAGAACACAATCCACACAGACAGATGAATATTGAAATGTGCAATACAAATGTATAGATATGTCACCGGCACATACCCACAGATTGGTCCTGATGGAAATGGCCATAACAAATGCAACACACCTGGATGGAACTGGCCATAACAAATGCAACACACCTGGATGCATAATGGACTACCCATCATCCCCTCCACATCACACAACCCGCTCCCATACCTGAACGTCCAACAAATCCAGCCGTACTTGGCCTACTGGTGTTGTGCAACCACAACTACACATAGTGACCACTATGCATATGTAGTAGGTAGTGTCACCCTAGGCGGTTGCAGGATTGCACACAACCTCAGCACATGTTTGTAACTTGAAAACAATGTTCGGTATACCTCTTGTTGTGGATCGGTACAATTTTTGGATATCCCTCATGGGATACATAACCTGTGTAAACATTAGAACAGAAGACACGAAGTCCAGTCCTGTAGATATCTGGACAGAAGTTGGAATGTGCATTAGAGGTGTATGACACTGCCCAGCCCTAAGTGGTCATGCATAACCTACTACCCAGGATCAAACACTTGCCCGTGATGCACGTGTCCCGACATGAATAAGCAGAAATATATTGCACACATTCGCATAGTGGCAAATGTTATAAGGGTGATGAAGGCGCTGACGTAAACAGGATAACCCTGCTCTACTGTGTGAGGGACACTTAATGTGTGTAGGTGTGACCGACCATACCTGTCAACCTCTGAGAGCAAGATATCTGGAGAAAGCCGTGAATAAAAGTATACCTTTCAACCTCTGAGAGCAAGATATCTGGACAAAGCCGTGAATAAAAGTATACCTGTCAACCTCTGAGAGCAAGATATCTGGACAAAGCCGTGAATAAAAGTGGGACAAAGGCCCAAAAGTATGGACAATTTGTAAAGAAACTGAGAAAGTTGATAGAATAACAGTTTGTACATTGTCATTAATTTCCTGAAGAGTATGAAGTCTGAAACTCAACTGTCTGCCATTATGTTCTGACTTCAGTCTTTAATTACTAGCTACTGATTTGCCAGAAAACAACAATGTATTACAGAGGTACATACATATTTACAGCAACAAACCTTTACATTTGTTTACTGTGCCACTGCATACCTGTAGTTAAGTCATGTCCAAAATAATAATCCTCTTATGAATGCATACAGGAAATAATCAAATATAAGGTTGGTATATGTCTCATATCTGAAGCTGGGTTGTAGCCAGTGAAATGCATGTTGTACTGAAACCTGACTGTTGCTTCTTCCAGTACACTCTTCTCAGTGTGTAGGTTTACTCACACCTCCTAATGCTAACACTGGATACATGGGTGTATGTACTTTCTTTTGGAATTAGGGAATTAACTGGCATACAACAGTAGTTATTGCAATGTATTCCTATGGCTCTCCTATTTTCCCTTTACATTCACTCATTGTAATGCATGTTATATTTCTTTCAGCACCAAGTTATTGTATATCTGTGTAGTGGAACTTCATGCAGACTGGTGAGTCCAAGGTCCCGGGTTTGAGACGGACAAGGTTTTTTATTTTGCTGCTGAGCAGTACAAGGGCCTTGTCATACAGAGTGACTAAGGGACTTTTAAGCAGTTTTAAGTGGGTTTGCATGGGTTTGCACTATGCTTAGTGATGCTAAGCTAAGCTAAGCTTATTTTAAGTTAGCAATACTAAGCCAAGCTCGGCTTAGCTTATCATATCTTAGCAATGCTAAGCTAAGCGCACACATGCACACACTGGTGCAAACCCGCTTACTACTGTTTACCAGTGCTCACTCCCGCTAACCCCTGCACTCATTTCTTTGACAGAAAAGTAAATAGGGAGATAGGAATGTGGTGATAAAGGGTGCACAAAGAGGGGAAGACAGTAGGGAAACCAGCTCGGGATGTACAGTATGGGTGTGGAGAGGGTCCATAGCTGTCCATTTCTTTACCAGCAACAGCTGTGCATATGTTTGAAATTTGGTGTGAAATTTGAAACCTTCCACTCCTGAGAGAGGGGTGAGGACAACAAAATATGTTGTACTGTCAATTAGAATTATCAGTTTACATGTCCAGCGGACATGTGCGTGAATTGGGCAGCTATGTATGGGGTGTAATTTTTTTGTCGGAACAGATTGCCCTTTTTTTTATTTTTTTTTTCAGGTGAGAGTGGAATGTGAGGTAGAGGAAGTAGGTATATTTGGGGAGGTAGATTGGGCAGGTAAACAGACAAGACAAACAAGACACATACAGGTGCAGAGATTGACACATGGGGTGGGTGAACACAATTGATGGGGAAGGATGTTTGGAAATCGCAAGCCCATGAGCCCACAGATGGTAACAGTGGAACTGAGATCCCCACCCATGGGCAGTCACCACTGCACCTTCACAGCCCCATATATGGCTGTGCTGAGGGCTGTGTAGGATGGCAGGCTCACCCGAGAGATGCGCCACTGTCGCCTCGAGCTGGCGTTGGGGATCAGCCACTGAACACTGGATCTCCCTACGCACCACAGCCTGGACCCTATCAAGGGTGACAGGTGGCCCTCCTCCACCCACGCTTGCATGGGGGGACAAACCCCATCCCCTGCAGCTCTTCCACCCGAAGGTGGCACAGGACCAATGGAGGAGGGGAGCCCGGGCTAGTCACCAGAGCCGCTGGTGCCAGGTGCACCCGCCAACTGAGGAGGGACAGGTGGGTCCGCTGGGACCGGCCTTCCCATACGTTTTGTGATTAGGTGTGTTTACTTACAACATAAACAACAGCATTCCAGATTAGTTGTAACAGCATGCAGTAATAGCCCCATTAACCCAACACACCAACGTTCCAACAGTTGAACAGCAAGCATAACACTTGCATATATTGAACGACAGCATGCAGGGATATTTGGTAGCAACAGGCCACCATGAACGTGGTGTTTGAACAGGGCACATGCGTCAACATCAATGCAAATATTTCTAAAACAATAGGACAAATGTCCCAACAAATATTTAAGGTTACACATACCCATTGAGGTGTGGAATTGCATTGTTTATGCACATATGGTAGGGTGTAGAAAAAACCTCAGTTAACATCTTATAATGACCTTTTAGTCTACACCACATTCCCAGTGACTGCAAGTGTGTATCCCCTACCTGTATTATTACACTTGCCACCATACATTAGGTTGTGTCATGGGTTTGGCTAGTTCAATATATGCCTGACCTATATCTGACATACTAACTGTCCAGGAGCCAAATGTTACTGCTACATATTTCTTGTTTGCATTTATATTTTTTATCTACATATCTGGGATGTTTTCACATGACATTTTCACTTCGATTTGCACAGAATCCTGCATTTCTTGACACACACTCACATTTCTGGTGAATAATTACATGCTACATGTGTGCCAAGTTTACTTATTCATGCCAGCTAGTAACTGACTATTGTGGACTGTATATATGTTTCACAGCTACTAGCACTTCCATCACCCACTTTATATGGGACTGCATAACTCTGGGTTGCCAGCACATTTTCAAACAGTACTGTTTGTATAATGCAAAGGTACAACAACATTTCAGACTCTGACACAGACACACTCTGGGTTTTAGACCTTTATTAATGACATTGCACACTTTTCCACAGGCTCACTCCTTTATTTGTTTTAACGGTGTTTATGGCAGACATGTTCAAGACATATTATATCTTTATTAATAGGTTAGAACAATCTTTTTTCAGGCTCACTCACTTATGTTATATGGCAGTGCCTGAAGGGATATTATTCCAGACATATGTTACCTTTCTTAATGGGTTACTACACTCGTTTTCTGCCTCTCTGACGTTTTTATCTGACAGTACATGCAGAGAACGTATTCAGGCAATTCTATGGCTGTTTTATTGGACTACAACACTTTCTTTCATGCTCTCTCCCCTATTTTATATAACAAAACATGCAAAATAATCACTAACCTGCCTGGTGGTGCAGCCTTAGCAGCCTATCAGCATAGGCTTGCTGATTCACAGCACAGTCACCTGCAGCTGTAAAGTAAATGAAGGGATATTGAGACATACCTATCCATTATACATACTCCATTATCAATTCTTACATATTGCATTCCATAGCTACATACTCAGTTGTGGGGCATTCTGCATCCCACGGGCCTCCTGTATCCACTGGTTCAGGCAGTCCTGCTTTCGTCTCTTCAGGTCTGCATGGTGGTGATGGACCTGCTCACCAGTCCGAGGATGCCCGTGGCACTGGTGAGGTCATGAGCTAACCGGTTCCAAGCCTCTGCCTTGTACTACATCCCTTGGAACTGGCCCTGCAGAAGTCTTGACTCGTGATGGTGGACAAGGAGCCAAACCATGTATTTGGACTCCTCGATGCCCTAACGTTGCGTTCGGAAGCGTGAACCCTCTCCTGCACCTGCCATTCTGACTGCAAATGTGAGCTACAATCAGTTATGGTGAGTACTCCTGCCTATGGGGCTTAAATATGCCGCATTTCCCACACTTTTTTGTTATTGGCCATTTTGTAAAATTCTCGGCTGACTGCAGACCTGCTTAGTAAAGGAATAACTACCATTCATAATTATATGAATGTTAATAGTGGCTGTTTCCCCTATTTTGTCATGGCTTAGTGGTTCTGTACTTTGATTATGATGCACAGGGTCCTGGGTTTGACCCTTGTCATTCTTTTATTTTAATACTGTCTAGACAGGCTAGGGGGTGTGGCTGCATTTAAGCAACTTAGCTCTACGTTGCTCCATGGTGCCCTACGGTGCCCTGGTTGGTGGGGCACGCATGTCCCCACAAACACATTGCCCTGGGTAAAGCACTTTTAACCTTTGGGCAACTCTATTATGCTGGGTAAAGTGCTATTAAACTATGGGCAACTCTGTTTAGCTGGGTAAAGCACTATTAAACTATGGGCAACTCTGTTTAGCTGGTTAAAGTGCTATTAAACTATGGGCAACTCTGTTTAGCTGGGTAAAGTGCTATTAAACTATGGGCACCTGTGTTTAGCTGTGTAAAGCATTGCTTAACAGCAGGCTATTATATATCTGGGTCCTTTAAAAATATTTAGTTTATTAACTGATACATTGGCCATGTCACTGCTTTTAATAAAATTTTAATCATATTTGTCTGGTATTATTTCAAATACTGATTTAAAACATAAATAAGAAGGGGGGTGGTGGAACTTGAACCGTGAATGCCTTCTCTTTGTGCATATGCTCTACCATTACGCTATTGCAATTTGGTGTGATTTGCATAAACGTTCTTTCTTATGCTCTTACATGTCAGAATTGCTAACTCTAGCTAAGCAATGGGCACACCCGTGCACACACGCGCAAATACGGGCAGCTATATCGTGGATTTAAAAAAATAAATATAATTATTTACTTTATATAAGTGTGATGGGGGTTTACAGTCAGGGAGTGTGGTGTTGGGTGCAAGTACATTTGAGCGAACTCGCTCTTGTGTGTTGACATTATGCTTTTTAAAACCTTGCAGGGGCGTGCACATTTAGACTGCTCGGCAGTCGGACACGCCCCCTGCTTTCCTACTCAGTCCGTGTAAGAGTTACAGTTGAGTCAGCGTGCCCTCATGAATATTCATGGCATGCTGACGTCAAACTGTTCAAATGCAACCTCAGAGTAAGACTTATTAAGTCTTACATGGAGGATTAGTGAATCCAGGGGAATGTCATGTTTACAAACAGTAATATAGTTCAAGCATATATGTGTTAAATGCAATTTCATGCCTGCAAACATTAATACAGTTCAAAAATGTATGTCTTAAGCAACAATTGAATGCTTATAAACTAATTAATTTCAAGAATGTATGTCTTAAACACGTCATGTTTACAAACAGTAATTCAGTTCAAGAATGTATGTGTTGAACACAATGTCATCCTTACAAACAGTAATACAGTTGAAGAATGTATGTGTTGAACACGTCATCCTTACAAACAGTAATACAATTGAAGAATGTATGTGCTAAACACAATGTCATGCTTACAAACAGTAATACAGTTCAAGAATTTATGTGTTGAACACAGTGTCATCCTTACAAACAGTAATACAATTGAAGAATGTATGTGTTGAACACAATGTCATCCTTACAAATAGTAATACAATTGAAGAATTATGTGTTAAACACAATTCCATGTTTACAAACAGTAATACAGTTCAAGAATGTATGTGTTAAACACAATGTCATCTTTAAAAACAGTAATTCAGTTCATGAATGTATGTGTTTAACACAATTGAATGCTTACCAACAGTAATGCATTTCAAGAATGTATGTCTTAAACACAATGTCATGCTTACAAACAGTAATACGGTTCAAGAATGCATGTGTTAAACACAATCCCCAGGATTCATGAAGCTCGGCGCAAGGCCGGCATTAGGCTTGCGCTGACCGTGCGGCTTGAGGATGGCGCAGTAGCGCCAAATGCATAATAATGAAGGCGCACTGCCAACACAGCCACGTGCACAGGAAAGGAGCGCGAGTGCATAGGGCGTGTCGAAGTGCCGCACGGAGGTGTGGAAACGGCAGCCGCCGATGTACAACCTAAAATGCTTGCATATAACAAGTTGCAAGATAGTAACGACGTCAGTGTCCCTGGATACTAAAATGTATGCAAAGCATGCAAGAAAGTACCTGTGAACACAAAGTGATGAAGCAAACAGAAATGCACGGTAGTGAATAACGGGTCCCTATCCTGCGAACAAATGACATGGAAGACCGTGTGGCCATAGTCCAACACAGTGTAGATAGCCATACCAAGTGGAAGTGAAATGCATCATATGTTAGCGATCTGCCAGTAGGTACGTCCAGCCCAATGGTGATGGTCACCAGCGGACCCATAATGTGAGGGAGGGTAAAAAGCTAGGCAGATGTGTCCATAACAAAATACATGAGAAATGTAGATATCTAGCGACCGTATGTCCGAATTATATCCCACAAGGCATGTAATAGTCACATTCAAAAGGTATGTCCATATTTCATATACCAAATGTAATAGGAAATAAAATAAGCATGTAAACGAAACAGAAGGAGCATACAAACAGCCACAACAATAAGGACACATGTAGGCTGAAAGGAACAGTATTATCCGTACCGTCGACTAGGATTGCCACCTGTCCCACTTTGCGAGTGACAGTCCCTCTTTGGGCAGTTGTGTCCTGACAAAAACCTGTAACAATGGCAAATGTCCTGAGATTATAGGACAAAATTATTCCCTATACGTTATGTAATAGTTGCATTAAACAGGTTTTCTGTATCTAAATTACATAAAAGTTATAAGAAACAGAATAAGCAACTGAACTGCTACAAGAATAAGCTTTTATATAGGCAAGAAGTCTAAGTTCTATCCTGTGCACTGACCGTGGGTATGTGTCGGCCTGTAAAATGTGATGTGTGTACCAAAAATGTCCCACTTTTGGCCAATTGAAAAGGTGGCAACCCTACCATTGACTGTGGGGAGATGTTGTCCACTACAGTCGGATATGTGTACAGAATATATCCCATCCTGGACATAGGAAAAGGTGGCATCCTACCAATGAGTACAACAGGCTGCCAAAATCCAGAAGTCAGCGGTACAAGCCGAACTTGTCAGGATGTGTCACAGTCGAACAGGTAGTACCCAGGTATACCAAACATATAATGAAAGTGAAGTATGGGCGTGTACCTATGTGTGTGAGGTATAGCATGTGGAAAACAAACATGGCAGGGTAGTCCACACAACCGTACAGTTACCAGACACATGTAGGGTATTCAATGTGTCACTCTGGCAGTGTCATGGGCCAACAACCAAAGCACAGATGTATGGGGTGTGAGGGATCTGTGTGTGTGGGGTGGATGGGTAATGGTACAATCCTCCAAGGCGATACTGTGTCGTATGCAGAATAGGTGAACCGGAGGTGTATGAGGGAGCAGCGGGTGAAGCTGAAAGAAACACAAACACATGTATAAACAGCTGCAATACAACCAGACAGGCCATACTGTAGAACACAATCCCACAAACAGATGAATATTGAAATGTGCGATACAAATGTATAGATATGTCACCGGCACATACCCACAGATTGGTCCTGATGGAAATGGCCATAACAAATGCAACACACCTGGATGGAACTGGCCATAACAAATGCAACACACCTGGATGCATAATGGACTACCCATCATCCCCTCCACATCACACAACCCGCTCCCATACCTGAACGTCCAACAAATCCAGCCGTACTTGGCCTACTGGTGTTGTGCAGCCACAACTGCACATAGTGACCACTACACATATGTAGTAGGTAGTGTCACCCTAGGTGGTTGCAGGATTGCACACGACCTCAGCACATTTTCGTAACTCCAAAATGATGTTCGTTATACCTCTTGTTGTGGATCGGTACAATTTTTGGATATCCCTCATGGGATACGTAACCTGTGTAAACATTAGAACGGAAGACACAAAGTCCAGTCCTGTAGATATCTGGACAGAAGTTGGAATGTGCATTAGAGGTGTATGACACTGCCCAGCCTCATGCATAACCTACTACCCAGGATCAAACACTTGCCCATGATGCACGTGTCCCGACACGAATAAGCGGAAATATATTGCACACATTCGCATAGTGGCAAATGGTATAAGGGTGATGAAGGCGCTGACGTAAACAGGATAACCCTGCTCTACTGTGTGAGGGACACTTAATGTGTGTGTAGGTGTGACTGATCATACCTGTCAACCTCTGAGAGCAAGATATCTGGACAAAGTCGTGAATAAAAGTGGGACAAAGGCCCAAAAGTATGGACAATTTGTAAAGAAACTGAGAAAGTTGATAGAATAACAGTTTGTACATTGTCATTAATTTCCTGAAGAGTATGAAGTCTGAAACTCAACTGTCTGTCATTATGTTTTGACTTCAGTCTTTAATGACTAGCTACTGATTTGCCAGAAAACAACAATGTATTACAGAGGTACATACATATTTACAGTAACAAACCTTCACATTTATTTACTGTACCACTGCATACCTGTAGTTAATTCATGTCCAAAATAATAATCCTCGTATGAATGCCTACAGGAAATAATCAAATGTGAAAGGGAACACCCCTCACTGTGGATTATGTATTGTAACCACCCCCACCCATATTATGTATTGCCAACATAAAAAGCTGCTGACAGGTGCCAAAAGACCTGTGTCTGTAAACACAGGTAAACCTTTATAAAATGGACAAATTCTGTCCATGTACTTCGTCTGACATTTGAACTCGGTCAGGGCAGTTCCACTCACCAGGAGGACAAGCCTAAACCCGGATCACCACATGAACACCCTGACAATCAAAGACTTGTATGTGCCAGGACTATAAGCCTTGGAGTTCTGCATATCCTTGGAGTGATTAAATATGCAGCTTGGGTCCAGAGCAGTAGGGAATAGGGAATGTGTAATATGTTTTTCTCAGCAGGAGAATGGATACCTGTGTTGTAAGTGAAGCGGTGAGGCATATGTTAATGTAGCTATGTACTCTGGGTATGCATATAAATGAGTTAGAACACCAATAGTATAGTGGTTACAGCATCCGGTCAATGTGAATGCAGTCCCAGGTCAACTATGACTACAGCACATATGAGTTAATGAATGCATGTGTGCTGTAAAGACATTTAAATATGTAAAGGTGAACGTGTGTTTCGCATATGTCCGCTAACCGGATTACAGATATTGTACTGGTACCGTCATAATTACCAAAGCCCACGTAAGCACAAAGACTTAGTAAACATATGTAACCCACAATAAGGATATGCAAGTGCGCCTGCGTGTGTGTAATCCGCTCACAGCATAGCAAATGAATGCTGTTTTCTACAAGTTTATTTATATATCTATATATGGATATATATATTTGTGTATAGATATATATCCACAGACTTTAAATATATGAAATAAAGAATGTGCAGACATATATATGTATATATATATATATATATATATATATATATATATATATATATATATATATATATATATATATATATACACACACACACACACACACACACACACACACACACACACACACACACACACACACACACAATTACATAAATTGATATCTACATAACAAACATAGAAACATTTGTCCTTGTAGATATAACACATGTACATAAATAGGTTACATCATAGCTATTATGGATAGACATACATTCATGCAAGAAAGGTAAATACACTGCTGCTTTCCAAACCATTGCCCTGAAAGTACCAGTGTGTCAAATCTGCAAGTTCTACTCTTTAAACATGGATATAGGTGTCCTATGCAGGACTTCAAAAAGTGGTTGTCGACAGGCAATGGCCAATAATTATTGACGCAAAGGAAGTCACATCCGCAGCTACAATATAGCTGTACATGCAATAGTAGCTTGTGCGAGGGTAATAACACATGGGTTGACAGAATGTATGACATATGTCCCGATATGCAGAGAGTGGATAGTGCTTAGAAGTATCTTCATACTTTATTATCGCTCACATTAAATATGTCTTATGACTACTGTGGAGGGGTGTCAGGTATGGGAATCATGAGTATGCAATAATGGGCCTAGGTTCACAGGTGTTGGTTGGCACAGATTTATTAGGTCTGCCCCATGGGAGTGATTAATATTCCTATGTGGGTATAGCACACGCCTATACCTTCCAAAAATGAAGAACCCATCTACTGGATATTGTGTAAACTATTGGGGGAAGACGTAGGGACTTATATCAGTGTCTTGTAAGCGATTATCATGGACGTACTTGTGTACAAATAAGATGGTAACCAGACCTCTCAACCTTTCAGAATAAGACATCTGGAAAAAGGCATATTAAAATAAGTACAAATAGGGACTATGTTAAATATTCCTCTGACAGAGTTAGAATGTTGATAGAATAATGGATAATTCATTCGTATGAATGTTTTGAGGGTTATTAGTTATAAACTACTAATGTCTGTCATTATTATCTAACCTCACCGTCCTTAATGACCTGCCACTAATCTACCAGAAAGGCACAATAATAACAAAGAAGGAACAACATTACAAGTCTAAGTTCGGGACATTTACCCAACCTCACCGTCCTTAATGACCTGCCACTAATCTACCAGAAAGGCACAATAATAACAAAGAAGGAACAACATTATAAGTCTAAGTTCGGGACATTTACCCAACCTCACCATCCTTAATGACCTGCCACTAATTTACTAGAAAGGCACAATATTATGGAAAAAGGAACAACATTATAAGTCTAAGTTCGGGACATTTACCCAAAATGTGTACAGTTGAGAGGTATGAAGGTAACCCTGTCCTAAATAAATGTACAGAGCTAGTGATATCAGGTGGACAGGTGTGAAGAAAGACGGGATGACAAATGACAAAACATGTGTAAGTCAAAAGCATGTACCTCGATATATGTGAATGAATACTTATGCCCTGTGATAGTCAATGTGGAAGATTAATAGTGTCCCTCAGAGTGTTATGCAGTGTCCCCGATACAGTGTTCAGTTTCCCACACTCGCATGTGAGTTCTGACACTGATGGAAAGCACAAATACCGGTGAACACAAATGTAGATGCTAGCATAATATGTTTTGATTAGCACCTGTTGGCTTTTGTGAGGAACACAACACTCTTGGTGTGTGTGTTCTGCAAAAGGAATGTAATGGCATCTGTCCTGTGATTTCTTCTTGTGTGTAGTGGTGTAATAAAATGATATATCTTGTATCAGAAACAGATACATGTTATAGGAAACAGTATTATTGACTATACTACTACAAGAAAACTCTGGAGGTATGAAAAACGCTGAAGTAGTCAGTTTAGTATTGACTGCAGGTTTGTGATGACATGTCAAATGTCACAGCTGTACATATAGTTCCTATAGGGCTGTCACCATTACAAATGATGAAAGTGGGAGCTGCTTTGTAGAAATGTCAGACATAGCAGGTCAAAACATACCTACAGCCATGCATACTCCACAAATAGACATATTAGCACACAGCAAAGCTTAGGCCAGGGGTCATGGAGCCTTGGCCAGTGTGTACGAGTAGAGGAAGAGTAGAACAAGGCAAGATGTCTGCCGAGCTATTCAGCAATATCCTGTAGGGGCGTGTAAGACAGCCCCTATACCAAACGTTGCACGGACAATGTTAGGATATGCAAATGACCCCATTTGTAGGTGAAAGCTATGCAAATGATGTAAATCTGTGATACATGAAACAGTAAGCTCTCCGCGCAAGAGTAGAGTTATGTGCAGAAATGTACTCGGATGTTAACCGAGTTACGTTCTGCAAGTAGCTAAACGGAGCAATGTCAGCTGCAAATAAAGGATGAATTCAGTTGAAGAAGCATGCCAATGGCCAAATATAAGGCCAGTGGCATATTTTTCCACTTGAAATGAATAAAACTCTATTTATCCTCCACCGATCTCTGGTGTGTAAGCATAGCGCAGCGACGCGAAAACACGCTGCACTTTTAAAACAAGAGAAATATTTAAAATACACATAGAAATTGTAATTATCGTTAACAGTTAGTTTGCTATGCAGGTGAATGACAAGCTGAAGACAAGATAGCTACTGAGTACTGGTTGCTATGTGTGGAAGCTCTCTGTCAGAGATGTAACCAAGCATTAGTAGGCAATCCGATGCAATTGAGGCTGAGGATAGTGAATCACAATTCGTCATGCCATATGAGCCAAGCCACTACAGTGGAAGAGTAGGTTAAGGGGACTATCAGAGTAGAAGATAGGTGACATCATGAGTGTGTATGTATAAAACACTGTAATCCTATCGGAGCAATGTGTCACATGTTTGCTGTCAGTTACTCATCAGTGGAAGAGGCGTGTTATGATTCATCCTAGGTACAGTCAGGAAACTGATGGTGTATGCCATGGATATCACTGAAGTTTCTTGCAAGCCTGCTGACAGTGTGTTCACTCCTGTGCATGCCTGTAAGCCCGAGTAAGCTTGTGTGCGCGTGTTGAAGAACAAGTAAGCTAGTGTAAGCATGTTGAAGCCCGTGTAATGTCATGTAAGCCAGTGTACGCATTTGTAAGCATGTATAAATCTGTACTACACCCATTACACACGTACTGCACACTCTGAAACACATGCTGCCAATACTACATACGTCAGTCAAATGGCACATGGATGGATAATAAATCTTCAGAATCAACAGCGCTGTAAACTATACTACATTGATGGTCATAGCTGAAATACATCATGCCTGCTTACATACACCTAGAAGGATATCACACTTTGTGTTAACAACATTTTAACATTAATACAGTGCTATAAAGCCACCCTGAGCATCAGCACCATGTTAATCTGTTCCTGCATCTATGTTACACATTACAGGTGGTGGCACAGGTGTCATCATATGCACAGTGTATGGTGTTTCTTTTCCAGAGCCTGTCATTGAGCCATCCAAGCAACATGTAAGTATGTGTGTGTGTGTGAGGGACAACAGTGTTTGCATGGCCCAATGTTGATGCAATGTGTGTGTGTATGTGTTAGCCCTAGTTGTTTGTTTCATGTGTGTGTGTGTCTGCATGTACACAGTTTCAGCATGTGTCATGCATATACAGGAAGTTGTGGGACAGTCACAGACCATACCTGCCAGGCTGTACAGATCGCCATTACTGGCCATGGACACCCCCGCATGCATTCAACAATATTCCAGTCCTGCACCTGTCAATGTATACACATACATTCTTGGGATCTGTATCACAACCTGTAGATAAACGTGAGTCAGTAATGTTAACCAGATTTGCATAGTATTGTCAGTTAATACATAGTCATATGAGCCATACTCATCCTCCAAAGTAATAACCACTGCTGACTGTTGTTGAGATGTGCACACGACCGTTTAAAGGTGCTGTACAATCATTGTTGACAATGTCACTTGTAATACTCAGCAACAGAATAACTGGTCACTACACAACTATAACCCAGGATCACTACAGCACACAGTATGTGCACTATCACAGAGCCATAGCAGATTTACATACATCAAAGGTGTTCACGTACAGATAATGCAGCAAATTCAATAGTGCTAATATCCACATACATATCAATATCTATCTACATTGCATATATATAAATAGATACACACACACACACACACACACACACACACACACACACACACACACACACACACACACACACACACTTGGCAGGGTTGGGATCAGAACACAGACCTAACTACCTTATCACACTACAGCATTACGCATGTACAGAACGCGCTACCGTGATTACTAGATCACAGCATTCACACAGGCATACGTCTAGCTTGCTGGCATCAGCATCAAAGGCAAAGACGCCGTACGGATTCTACGGAGAGTGAATAGTGTAAAAGCAATGTACTGTTGTCATGCAGTGGGAAACTCTCACACACACATACAAGGATTGGGATTAGAACACAGACCTAATTACTTTATCACACTACAGCAATACGCATTTACAGAACACGCTACTGAGATTACTGAACACAGCACTCCCAGAGGCATACTTCTAGGTGGGTGACATCATCTGCAAAGGCAAAGACGCCAATAGGGAATGTATGTGGTGTGAGGCATCTAAAAGCATTACTGTGTCCCCAGGCAGCTGGAAACACACACACACTTGGCAGGGTTGGGAGTCGAACATACACCTAACTACTTTATCACACTACAGCAATACGCATTTACAGAATGCGCTAATGAGATTACTAAACACAGCAGTCCCAGAGGCATACTTCTAGGTGGGTGACATCATCGGCAAAGGCAAAGATGCCGATAGGGAATGTATGTGGTGTGAGGCATCTAAAAGCATTACCGTGTCCCCAGGCAGCTGGAAGCACACACACACACACTTGGCAGGGCTGGGAGTTGAACATACACCTAACTACCTTATCATACTACAGCAATACGCATTTACAAAATGCGCTACCGGGATTACTGAGCACAGCACTCCCAGAGGCATACTTCTAGGTAGGTGACATCATCCACAAAGGCAAAGATGCTGATAGGGAATGTATGTGGTGTGAGGCATCTAAAAGCATTACCGTGTCTCCAAGCAGCTGGAAACACACACACTTGGCAGGGCTGGGAGTTAAACATACACCTAACTACCTTATCACACTAGAGCAATACACATTTACAGAACGCGCTACTGAGATTACTGAACACAGCACTCCCAGAGGCATACTTCTAGGTGGTTGACATAATCCGCAAAGGCAAAGACACCCATAGGGAATGTATGTGGTGTGAGGCATCTAAACACATTACCGTGCCCCCAGGCAGTTGGAAACACACACTTGGCAGAGCTGGGAGTTGAACATACACCTAACTACCTTATCACACTACAGCAATATGCATTTACAGAATGCGTTACCGAGATTACTGAACACAGCACTCCCAGAGGCATACATCTAGGTGGGTGGCATCATCTGCAAAGGCAAAGACACTGATAGGGAATGTATATGGTGTGAGGCATCTAAAAGCATTACCGCATCCCCAGGCAGCTGGAAACACACACACACACACACACACACACACACACACACACACACACACACACACACACACACACACACACACACACACACACTTGGCAGGGCTGGGAGTCGAACATACACCTAACTACCTTATCACACTACAACAATACGCATTTACAGAATGCACTACCAAGATTACTGAGCATAGCACTCCCAGAGGCATACATCTAGGTGGGTGACATCTTCCACCAAGGCAAGGATGCCGATAGGGAATGTATAGAGAGTGAGCAGTCTGAAAGCATATTACTGTCCCAAGGTAGATGTGGACAAACACACGTCAGTGGTGTGATTGGGGCAACTAAATATCTACGGAGCACTACAACAACACTACATAGATACAGGACATGCCACAGACTGTACACCCTGCAAGAAAGTCTGCCAGTGTGTTCAATGTAGGCATCCATCGTGACGTTGAAAATGGACATCTGTTACATATGGTTGTGTGGACTACCCTGCCATGTTTGCTTTCCACATGCTATACAGGATGTCAATGGCCATGCCCATACACAGATGCACATCACCGACACAAGGTGTCACTGGCCATGCCCACACACTTAGTATCACACGTCCGTTTGGAAAGTACTGCATGTCCATCTACACAACTGCATACTGGGCATGCTCACACACTTAGCAGTTGCAAAGGGCCTTTCTTGCATGCACACGGATTCTAAACACGTAAGGGCGCAGTTTGGAATGTACTCTGTGTCCAACTACACAATGGTGTACTGGGAATGCTCACACACTTAGCAGTTGCAAAGGGCCATCTTGCATGCACACGGATTCTAAACACGTAAGGGCACAGTTTGGAATGTACTGTGTGTCCAACTACACAACGGCATACTGGGCATGCTCACACACTTAGCAGTTGCAAAGGGCCATCTTGCATGCACACAGATTCTAAACACGTAGGGGCGCAGTTTGGAATGTACTGTGTGTCCAACTACACAACAGTGTACTGGGCATGCTCACACACTTAGCAGTTGCAAAGGGCCGTCTGGCATGCACATGGGTACTAAACACTGAAGGGCACAGTATGGTATTACTGTCCCCATGTACATGATGGCCACTCACATGTATTGACTCAGGAACCATCACAGATGTCTCAGGTGCAGATCACAGAGGTACACACCACAGTCTACAATATAGCCCTCAGACAGCACCATGTCGTTGGACCAGCAATACATTAACACAACACCGTGTGATGCATGACCAGTGGACTGTACATAGGTGTACAGCAACTGTGCAGACTACACATGTACCGACAGGGTTCCAGCATGTGTTATGCATTGCAATGATACCACTGTACATAACCAGGTCGGCTCTACACATAACAGGGGCCCTGGGTCTTACACAGCTGTGACAGATGACTGTCACTGTACACCAACAAACACACATGTTCAGATATGCCATACATGTAATTGCAGTGGATATGTGCATGGACCACACACATAACACATATGTACATAGCATAGCTTTTGCTGTCCTCCGTGCAGACAAGTGGCTACAGCAATCATACGCACGCAAATGGGAGGTGGGTCCATGGCTGTTGAATGCCAACAGTACATGAGGTAGCAATGTTGATGGAGGACACATTCCCTCTGTACTAGTTACCCATGACACCCATCATATCATACAACAGTCCATGTGTTATGTATGTCAACACACATGTCCACCAATTGCAATGCATACAAACATGACTACATGACAGGCATGTAGGACCAACACACATGTACAAACTGCAGTGTGCATGCAGCTTCCATGCATGTGCAGTAGCTGATGTAAGTAACTCATCTGTGCCGAACTACAACATGCAGTTGCAATGCAGCACCATCATTGACACCTGTATATGGTGACATACTGACAGTATGGTAGGATGTACATCAGGTATGGATGGATGTGTGTGTACATAAAGTGGTGATCCACCTGTGTAGATGGATGTTCGCCGGGTATGCCTCACAGGTGTGTCACACACCATCATACCATTTCATGTGCAAACAGTACGCTATGTTACTGTTACCTGACAGTGAAGACATAAAACCTACACAGCGGTCAGGTGTTACTGACTGTACATCACTAAACACCCGTAACACTTACATGCTCCCGTGTGCATATAGCAGCACAATTGCCAGACATAGCATTGGTACACATAATGCGGCCAATACTGCTGCATGTCTGTCAGACGTATCATCATATAGCAGGTGTATCATTCACAGTACGGCCATGTGTGTGTGTGACCATATATGCCACATATGGTGGGGAATACATCCCAGTTGTGACACACTCCTGTACACTGTTGTAGACATCTGCACATACTGCAGTGTGGAAAGCATGAAGTAGGCAGGTGTGGTGTGTGTATTACACACATCAGCTATCCGTATGTGTATGACAGTTGTGGTCTCCACAGTGTGTGTGCGTGTGTGTGCATGTGTGTGTATGTGTTTGTGTGTGTGTGTGTGTGTGTGTGTGTGTGTGTGTGTGTGTGTGTGTGTGTGTGTGTGTGTGTATGTATGGCTGTCTGGTGCATGGAGTGTGGGTGTATGCTACTATACGGAACACACAGGATCCCAACCCCTCATGGTGATGCAGTCAACTACCCTGTTGATGCCATCGGTCTCAGCCATACTGGCTACCTGTGCAGGTCCCTTCTCTGTGTCGCATCGAGAGGGTGCACAGTACTGTGAGGATGATGACCACATAGGAAAGTGTCCTCACCTCAACACTATGGGGTGTGCACTATAGTGTTGTCGACCCCGTGAGTGTGGGCATGTTCCTGTACTGTGACAGGGTATTACTGCTACACAATGAGGCGTCATGCTATCAAGTGGCCCCTAACATTATCATTGTCCAGACCGCTGTGTACAACCTCTGCACCATGTCAACATACCTGTGATGTGACCTGGTATGGATGTCACGTCTCTAGCCACTGTAGCCTATTAAACTGCACACAGGCTGCTGTATCAGTATATGTGTGGACATCTGTGATATGTTAGACTTTCCAGCTGTCCGGTTGAGGCTACGTATAGCATGATGAAATTGCCATACATGCCTGTGAGTACTCCACAGTTACACATGGGAGACTGCAAACCTTGCTACCTGTAGACACATGCATATAGACCATAAGGAAGGAACCTGGGCATCATTACCAACATGCTGTTACTGTTGTTACTGAGACACATACTGTGAACTTATAACAATGCATGCTACACCTGTACTACATGGTTGTGCACATATAACAATGCATGCTACACCTGTACTACATGGTATCTCTGGTGCGTGTCAACAATACACAACCAATGTAATATACATGTCTCTCACCATTCCTACACAACTAACGTAATATACACTTCTCTCACTAGTCATACACAACTAATGTAATATGCACATCTCACTATTCTGTTCACCTTGTGCATCAGACCATTTGAGCATGTCCCTGCACCGATGGTGTGGATGACAGGGATGCGGCACAGGCTTCATCATATGCACAGGGTGATAATGTGTGCCAGGGGCAGAGGCTGCACCGATGGGTGACATCATGTGTGTGGGTAAGGGCCAGTGATATGATTGGACATGTCTGTTCAGTATGCATGTGGGTGTTGTGGTGCCCTACAGATGTGTTTGCTGTGTGCGTGTATGTGTGCATGCAGTTCTGCCTTTTGTGAGGCCTACACAGGGGTATTATTGACAGCTCCAGATTGTACATACCAGGTTGTACAGCTCACTGTGTCCGGCCACGGCCACATGGCCTGTGCCTGCCAGGGGTTGCATGGGCACTACCAGGTGGAGGTACAGATTGGCTACTGTCCGACGACACATGTCCACTGGAACCATGTCCCCACTGGGAACGTCCAGGGCCACGTCCACATGGCCTGCTGTGTCCTGGTGTGGACAGCGCAGCACCAGCTGCACTGCTACTGCTACAGGCACTATAGGAGCGGGCATGTGAGGTGGCACGCTCACGTCGACCTGCACTAGGTGGTGTAGCTGGCCTATGTCCACATGGCCTATGGGGTCTATATTATATCATCGAACACTTAAAAAAGCGAATGCTGATTGATCGCCCTAACTTAAGTGAAAGCTTACGATCTCGGACTGTCAGATCAGCGATTTTTTTCCCAGGGAAAAAATCGCTGATCCAAAACACATACACACAACACAAGTACACCAAACAAACAGAAATCCACACGCACACACCTAAAATCTGATACCTAACCCTACACTAAACTATGCACACACCACTAGCTACCCACTTACCTTAACCCAAAACCTAACCCTAAGGTCCGTCACTATTGCACACTCACCTCACACGCTCCCTAACCCTAACACACTTAAATCCGCCCTAACCCTCATGTCCACTCAATCGCACACACACCTAACTCGTGCCCTAACCCTAACTCACCTAAATCACCCTAACACTCACTTCCACACAATCACACACTTACCTGAATCTGACCGGTAACTTTCCACCATAACACTGAAAATACCGAAGCAACAGAAACAAACTGAATTCTTTCCCTAGGAAAAAATTTGAGTTTCTGCTGCTTCGATATTTTGCAGTTTCGGGAAAATAAGTTAGATCAATCAGCGTTTGCTTTTTTAAGCGTTCGAGGATTTAATATAGACCCTGGCCTAAGCCTCACTCCAACCAGATGTTCCAGCACAGACAGCTCACGCTCGTGGATTGCCATGCCACGGTCAAGGATTCCGACCATGTCACCCAATCGCCTGTCCAGAACATCAGCAATCTGCTGTTGAGTATTTGCCAATGCCTGGATGTTGTCATTTAGGGTATGGATAGCAGCCCTCTGCAGCCTCTGCCCTTCTCTGTTCTGCCGCTCAGCACATGCCTGTGCCGCCATTACAGTCTGGAACATGCGTCTGGTGATACCAGCAGCTGCGCTCTGTCCTGCAGGTGCATGTCTGCCAGACGTCCTCCTACGAACAGCACTGGCCACATGCCTGCAGACATTACACTGACACCATGGTGTGGAGACACACCTTCTGTAGCCACCACACATACCTGTTCCATGCTAACAGATGCTGACTGTCCTTCCTCTATGGCCACTGGTGATGCGGTATGTGTTGGCAGCAGAACTGTGTGCGGGGAAGAGGGGGACATAGCTGGGATGGCAACCATTGGCACAGATTCCGCCCCTGACAACCCTGCCTGTACCTCATGCATATGTTCATCACTGCTAGTATCTGTGGGGACACTAACATCAGATGGACCACATGAGGGTAACGCACCTACATCACCTGTGAATGCAAGGAAAGACTCTAAATTACAATAGACACAGACACACAAACACACAGACACACACATGCAGACACACACACACACAGACACACACACACACACACACACACACACACACACACACACACACACACACACAGACACACACACACACACCATGCATGTGATTTGACAGACGGTATGCAGCATGCCTGTGATACAGCAGACGGCATGCAGCTCAGACATTAATAGTGTTAGTATGCATACCCCCTAGGGTGCACAATACAGCAAGCAGGTTCCATATCAGTAGCCATGCAGTTCACACAATCATGGTATTATGCATGCATCCCTGTGATACACCATGTGGACCAGAACAGGATAACAGTACACATGGCTGACGTGACCTTGACATGTAATCTGCTGACGTGTGCATTAACATGCATACATGTCTGACACAATGGTGTCCTGACATGTACAGTGTCATAATGGCCATCACATTGTGGTGTTGTCTGTATGCCCTACAGATAGAATGCATGTTTAGCAAATGTGCATGTACATGGAAGGGTAGTGTGAGCCGTATGCATTGCTCTACAGTGTGAAGTACAGACACTGTGCCATTGCATGGCATCATGAGGCATCTATATTGCTATACAGTGCATACTATGTACACATTGCATAGCCATAACAGCATGCATACCCATGACATAACTGTGGATTGTGACCCACGATGCTGAGGTGTATATACACCAAGCCATGCTGTGTCATGTGACAGGTCACTGGAGGACCTACAGATGACACCCCTACACAACAACTACAGAGTCTTAGCTGCCTGGCAACCATGTCCACACATATTGGACTTGTCAATTCACCATGTCCAACATGACATTGCTGTACCACACGCATGAGGTGCACAGCTAATAGTGATGTCCTACAGCAGCAAGGGAAATGTACAGTATCTGTGGCCTGATGTGGTGTCAATGTCTGTGGAAGCTGTAGAGGTGAATACTGTCATGCTATGACACAGGCGTGATGTTCAACACATCTTATATGGCAGACGTCAGTGACACCTCCACTGGCTATGCACAGGTTTTTAGGATGTCCAGTGTACCACATTAACTGCATAATTGGTCAACTAAGGCTATAATTGGACCATGTGTGGACAATGTGAAACAGGGTGTATACACATCACATCTACTGTGTGGATAGGTATCTCTGGCCATCCCCCATGGCCATGTGTACACATGTGTTGGACAAATGTGTGTGATGGCCATCTATCACACATGTCTGTGTTGTCCCATATGACATACACCCATAGATGTCAAATATGTCACCATCCACAGGGCTAGGCAGACAACAGGTTGTATGTGGGGTATGGGTTATGGGATAGTGTGACATTATTGCAGCCAATACACTACATGGTGGGACATGTCAGATGGCACACCACAATGTGTGCACCCATTGCAGGGGCATATAACACAATGGTGACTCCTGTGGGCTGCCCATATCACAGCTCACTGTGTGGCACTGTTTCCATACCACACGTGTTGTTCCAATGTATAGTACATATGCCTCCATTGTGGAACACATCCACTGTTGTATGCACAGCTGACCACACATGTAGCGATGACAAATACTCTGGTTTCATGTTGGTGTATCATTTAGTTTGTATATACTGCACATGGGTGGCCTGTGTGAATGATGGATGATGCGACCTGTATATCATGAATGGAACAAACATCAAGTGTACAAGTGTTAACTGGCCACATGGCGAATACATCTATGCATTTACATGCCTGATACTGATGACAGTCTCACCTGCAATGGACTCGTGACTGTGCGGCACACCTGTGGTACCTGTATAGGGGTGACACAGCAGTATGAACATTATCCATGACTGTATGACAGCCACAGGGTGCACTGTGCATGTTAACACATTTGCCTGTACAATAGCATATAGTATGCACATGTGTGCATACACAGGGTAGCATACTGTAGTATGCAGCATGTGTGTCCACATACCATGCATATGTTGTTACATTACATAATGTACAGTGACACATGCACGTAAATGGGATATAGTAGCCATATGTGCAGCACTGACTTAGCAGGAAACTCCAGGCTCATTGGTTGGGAGACACCCACCTCCACGATGGCAGATTGTGTTTGTGGATGCTGTTCTGAGGGTGTCCCCAGACTGGCCAGTAACTCCTCAGTGTGTGTAAGTGGGGGCTGGGTTGGTTGCCCACCACCTGTTCCACCTTGTTCCCTGGTGATTGCAGTGGCACACTGTTTTGCATGTCGTATCAGGTCCGTGCAGTGTCTGCACACCTGCTGGTAGGTGCGGTTATGGCCACCCACATCATTCACCCTCCTGCAAAGATCCTGCCACAGGTTGTCCCGCTGCTGGGCATGCTGTGCCACATGGCTGAACAACACCTCATAGTTCTCCTGGAGGTACGGGATGAGGACATCATCCTCCTGGCGGCTGTATGCTGGAAGGCGTGTACGAGGCATTATCTGTAAGACATAATGATGGTGACAGGTCACAGTTTCAGAGATGTACAGAGATACTGCTGCACGTACATTTCTATGACATCTAGTACATCTGCACAGTTATCTTTGCAAATCATCATGACACTGACACGACTGACGTGTTTGTGTCACACACATGTAACACCCATTATGCATTGGATATCATCACCATATATGTGTGTGTCACCTCATTACAGTGTTCATACTCCTTGTGAATGCTGTCTTGATGTGGGCATGTCTGTTTGCCTGCACTGGTGTTCTTACCTATCTGCACATGCCTGGATGTGTCCACGGTAATGCTGTTTACCTTGATGCTGTGTATATGTCACATATCAACACAGACACAGCCTTAATGGACTTGAGCAGTGACAATGCACACATACACATGGAAACCTGTACATGCATGTGTTTTGCCATATATATCTACACAGCACTGTACAGCTGTTCAACATCCTGCCACGGATCGCCTGTGTTGCACATGCGATAGACATGGGAAAATGGCTAGTCGGACGTTATTTGCAGGGATGGTTATCAACCATAGCATGTACGGGCAAGGTTTCCTAGCTGTAACTGACAGCCATTATGCCACCACAAGGTGCATCAGTGCCACATTACTGATCCAGACAGTTGATACTACATCTTCCATGCGGCCATCACACCATGTATGACTGGGATGACATGCGCAGCTTTGATGGACAGGGTAGCATGGTATGGCACGAGTATGTCACATGTATGGCACAGGGATCTGTCCAGCATGTGGCGATCCTAGTATTAGGATGGTGGCTGTCCCTGACATACGTCTTTCAGATCAGGATATGGACATGTAGCATGTCCATCATCATGGTGCAGCAAATGTCTTTATGCAAGGTAGACAGCATGCTGCATAGTGGAGGTGAGGATTGTGAAGGCTGGTATCGCCCATCCACGCATGGCCATTACCCCTTAAAGGGGATATGTGATCCAATATCGGTCACCCCAGTGCTGTATATGCCTGTCCAATGATCTCCATACTCATGGATGGCACCCTGTCATGACATGGTTACCTCGTATGACTACCTACAGGGCCTGGAGATGTCACCAAGTCAGGGAGGTGTACTGCACAGCACCATCCCTTACACAGTGTCCATAATGTTGACCACAACCTAGGTGGTAGTTAATGGGTACAGGGATGTTCACCTAGCAGTGACACTGCTGATATCATCCATCAGAATGTGCACATATGTCACACACCTCACCCTCACAGCCCATTCTGTATGTTATTCACAACACTGACACAGCTATTGCTCTTAGGTCATGGCCATTCACATCTTTACATACACAGATGCCTAACATTTGTCTGTGTGGTATGGGCTACAATGAGGGTGGAGTACAACTCATTAACCCTGTTCTACTGTAGCTGGCACTGGTGTGATATGCACATGTCACTCTGGCACCTTTTGTAGTTGTGAGTCTGTCAACAGGCCACTGGTAGAACACTCCTGTGACATACAAAAGTATTTGTAATCAAACATCCGTACTGTCTTGTACATCTTTATTGCTAACATCTACAGTGATAATAGTTCATGGACATGCACACCATACTCAGCAGGGTTATAGAGCGTTGCCACCCATTATGACTGTCATCACCACTTGTGGGTTGATATTATCCAACAACCTATCTGTATTGTATGTTCATGCTAGGCACTTGTTCAGACCTTGTGAGCATGTCATGAGCTACTGATTACTATAGCACCCGGTCTACACCATTTCCCACAGGTGCACTGGCTGTCCTAAAATTTCCAGCTTGCTTACGGTACAACAGCTGTTGTACACAAGTAACTCACATATCCTGTGAGACATGGTTGTATATACAGGCATGTCCAACTGTCATGTACCAGTGCTGTTGCCAGTCTATATGATGGATATGTCATACATGTAGCAATAGAGCAATTGTCTCATGTACACATTCAATGCTCACCTCCCAACATACAACATTACAGCCTGTGGGGGATGCACTTATGCAGCTCTGCTGGAGGTAATTCTGTCACCAACCCTGACTGCACCTGACAGTCATGTTGGGATGTGTAACATTCGCAACACACCCCACACATCACATAGTCTTACATGATCTCCACCACAGGCCACACATACGAGGACAATTTGTGCAGTACCTCTCTATACTCTGTGTAGGCACCAGAGGCAGCCCCCATCACGGAACACAACATCACCAACTTATAGCCCACAGACTCATGTGTGCCCATCACATACAGCCAATAGGGTTTTATAACATACACAACACACCAGTCATAGGTGACTCTGCAGGTGATCACACTGCAGTTCCACACAGCAGGCTACACAAGGTGATAGTCACTTACATCTTGCTGCCAGGTAACTAGTTCTGCAGCATAACCTATGCACCCATGCCACACCTCATCAGGTTCAATGTGACTGTCATTCTCCATGTTAGTGTGACTGCCCTGAGATGCCACTGCACAGACTACGTTTGCAGGGACATGCAATAACTCACCAGTCTTATAGCCCTGAAGGTGTGGGCCAAGCCCTGGGGAGGATTATGCATTCATCCGGACCCGATACCACTGTACTATGACGGACTGTGCCACTTCAACAGTTGCATATGCTTCTGCTGTCATTCCACAGGCATCTGGTATCTGTCCGCTTTGACTGACCTGGTCAAACACAATGCTTTGGCACAGATGACCTGCACCTGTCAGCCCTGGGAGTACAGATCACATGTAAGGCTCTTGCTGCTTCTATACTGCCTGTCTTGCACAGTTTCCAATAACAGTCACCGGCAGAATGGGAACTGGCAAGAAAGACATGGGGTCATGTGACCCAATGCTTGCATCTTCCTCTGTGACCCACGCAGGCAAGGCACACCTTATAATGCACCACTTCAATATCTCTGCAGTGACTGGGACCTGCCTCTAGGCTCTGCAGAGCACACCTGTAATGACAGGTTATAGACAGACCATACCTTTCAGGCACATACCTGGACCGGCACACCCACAGCTGAGGTGTTCCCATATCCCACTATGTTGTACACACATCCTGGCTAGTTACTTAGCACAATGCATCAGAGGTGTTCCATGTGCAACTAACTGTGTCCGGAACAGCTATACACATTGTAACAAGCTACAGATTCAACAACATACCCCACGGTTACCAGACCTCATTTGTTGGTGTACTGGACAGTAGGGCTCAGATAGCTACTACTGATGTGATACTGACACTACCCCACACTTAACTGGGATAGCCACTCATGTACCGACACATCCATGAGTCATAACCTCCACTCTGCTGGATCAACTCATACACACCACCTCCAAGACCAACATTATCCTTGACATCAACATTACCAACATGTGACTGGTGTTCCACACCTGGGGTTATCACCACATTGGTGGATTCCAAACATATGCTAATCACCCTTGTTAGTCACATCCCGGCACCACACCCTTCACGGCATACACAGTACATGAGTACTACAACACCTACTACAGACGTCTTATGACAGGGGTTGCTGACGTCATGCCACCTGTGCAAATGGACAATGCACATACAAACACTGAAACTTACACCAGTGCACTTCATTAGCATGTACACGACTGCATGGATCATGCTATTCCACACAGAGCCATGATGGTACACATCGGATAACAGATGCCACTCTGGTGGTCAAGTTCCATGGACATAATGTACAACAACAGGTGGAGGCTGTTGCACAGTGGTATACAATCACATGGGTGAGGTAGCTCACTGGTCCGCCTCGGTAGGGCCACGGGATCCCTCATCACATACTCCAAGACTAGCTACGTAAATATTACTGCAACACATTCCTGAGTGTACCACAAGGCATTATGGTGGTATGTCAGTAGTCAATGGCAATACCCACATCTGCTCTCACATACAACAGTCACTCAGGAACATTACAGACCCAGGTGATGTTGGCAACATGCTGGCGGATGGATTCAATGCTAACATTACACACTCTCACTCACTACAGGGCCACAATCCATGCAGGAACATTGTGGTGTCCCTGCGGTTACACCTACACAGTACTGACTTGCACTCTATATGTCCTGGGACACTGGCCCCATGTCACCTTCCAAAGTCCCAGGCTGTGATGTCCACAAACCTCTGAATGACATGTCTCCCCACTAGGCCACCATATTCAAAAATAGCCTTGTATCAGACATTGTGGCCCCTGAATGGCACACAGCAACAGTTATCACACTCCACACAAGTGGCGCCACAATGCATTAGTGGACTATAGTCCTACACACCTGACTGGACTGTTCTGCACAGCTATGGGGCACATCATCATCATGGATGTTATTCACAAAGACATTGTTGGGCTCCGGTCCTTTGATGCCACCCGAGTTGGACTTGTTAGGGCCAGAGCATGGCCCCTACACCTGGTGGACTCCTTTCATACAGTTACCAGGGTAGTTGATGATGGTACAGGGGTCCACACATCCTACATTGTCCTCTCATTGCCTTTCAGCACCGTTCTCCATTCTGGTATTGACTACATACACATCCACCTGCACATCATATCCTATGTCTCAGGATGTTATGCAAAGTGGCTCATGGACAGGACACACACAATGAGGGTAGCATACCATAATACCTACTGCATTTCAGTTACACTTGGCATACCACAGTCCTCAGTCATAGGACCCCTCATGTTCAGTATATGCTTCCCTGAGGTACAGGCTAGCACAGAGGGACTTTCCCTGGCTAGCTTTACAAACCCCTGCATACAAAGTGCCATTATTGATCCACCAGCTGATACTGACTCCATCCATATGGGTGTCACTGTGACAGATACCTGATATGAATATCATGGCCTCAAGCTGCATGACACAAGGTGCATGAACATCACCTTTGCATTACACCATTCACCCACAGACTATCACATAGGTGGTAGTCCCCTAAATACATGTCACATTGTACATGTCCGTACTACAAACGTATGTTGCACCCACTCCTGTGGTTACCATATTGCCACTGTGGCGTGAATATCCTTCTACGTGGCCACACTTATCTGTACTGAGTGTGTAGCTGTTACATAGGCACCCATTGTACCTCTGAACTCAAGACTTTTACACACATTCATGGGTACACCACCCCATTTAGGGTGCACCTTACACAACAGCTACAGCTTTACATACCACAACATTAACACGCCATGACGTTTATTGAGCTCCGACAGTTAAAGTATGCGGCTGAACTACGGACATCATGTCTGTACACATTCGCATACTACATACTCAGGGGTGACCTCTGCTGAACAGACAGGGCCCATATCCACAACAATATTAATGGATATACTCCACATACATGACATAAGCAAAAGCCACTGTGAGCAACATGCTCATGGATACGTGCACACACGCAATGATGAGTGGGATGTGCTTGAGGGTTACATTCCCAAACCTGACACTCACCATGCTTTGGAACATGAGTCCTATGTACATCACGCAGGGACACTCAGTAACACTGTTCACGTGATACCTCCCATGGTGGTTGGGAGACACATGTATGCCAGGGATCACTGCAGTGGCTGTACTGTGCAGAGGTGCAGGTAACTCATGGCTCTGCTGTTCACAGGACACTACCCTAGAGAGGTGCCACTGGTGTGAACACATTAGTTGTGCTTACACATACACTTGCCAGACTGCATAGTACCCCACTATGAACCTGTGAAGCTATTACATGTCCTTTGTGCATGGTTACTTGGTAGCTCTTCCATTTAGATTAGCTATCATGCTATTACAATCTCCCATGCCTACAAGCCATATGTATCCTGTTATTGTACATGCCAATAGACGATACCTTTGGTATGCATGATATGCCTGTTATGCTGTGTAGAATATCTGACATATCTACCTACAAAACTATACATTACACATATTTTACATAGTATCCCATAATGCAAAGCATACTTGCACAGCGGGACCACCTTAGACATGTCATTGTTGTTATATGCCCATACACATGCCTACTGTGACAGTATATCAACATATACTACCCCCTGCTATGGCACGTACTTGTTGGACATACCCTACCAATGATGGCGAGTTGTATGGAATTGTTCTGTTTAAAGCCCTCATGCAGCATCCCTTGTGGTGTCTGTGATGTGTAACTTGTGGCCCACTGCTGGACACACAGTTTCTACAAGCATTAGTATGCTCAGCAAGACATCACTACATACATACTTTTTCCCCACTTTATGCATTGCAGACACTTTTAATTAATGCAAACCAGGCTATACATACAGTAAATAATTAATACAAAACATGCTATACATAAACTTACATACCGAGTGTTCTACATACCTTGTTATCATTCCGGACTTTCGTCTCTATCTCTCTTACACTGTTTAAACAGGTATATGGTATGAACATACGGTTTGAATGTCTGGCAAGTCATCCTTATATACGTCGATACCTGTAACATGTGGTTTCCTGCCACCAATTGGTGTTCCTGAGTGACTAATTACTTGCACATCAGCTGTGCAGCTACTCCATTCGCCAATTCCGCAGCAAAAGTGGGGTATTTTATTTTTTATTTTTTATTTATTTTTATTTAACATTTGTTGACCAGGAAAGTCCGACTAGGTTCCACAGATCCTGGAGAAATGCTCGGGTATAATTGAATTCTCCACTTGGGCGTTGCCCATTTGCCCTACCTTCGGGGAGATGGCCTGTATTGTGTTTTGTTGTGTGTAATTGCAACTGCTATGTGTAGAGACAAGTATACTTTGGATTCATGTCCCCCGTAGATTGTGTGTGACAGCTAGAGTATGTGGTTCAACATGTGGGTGTACCTGTCATCCCAACCATCTAATAACGGACTATTGCAGAAAAAACCTGTAACATCGCCGTTTGCTCCATTATACAACGGCTACAATTTTGCATGGCTCCTTTAATTGTGTCTCTCACAAGGTATGTTGACGGTTCTGCAGATGTAATTGACTGACTGGATGTTTGTGCTGTTATTACAGTCTGTATTGCTATAGTTTCTAGTGTGGGGGATGTCGGTGGGTGTACGTAGCATATACAGGTTTGTGGGGATTGCATTTCTACATATTCCATATATATGTGTGTGGGCTCCATCCCTAAATAAAGAGCTATCAGTTAGTAGACTTATGTTATGGGATTTTACATTGGGCTGTTGTTAATTGGTTTCTATATAGTATGCAGGTGAGGTTGATACTTCCATACCTCCGGAATTGCAGCGATATGTAAAGGGATATGTCTAAATGACAGCTATCCTGTGTATTTCTGTCCCAGATATTTGCAGTCATTGCGGTTGTGTTGGTAACAGAACCTCTTTGCCATGTTGTTGGACACTTGCAGGACACACAGCTGTGTTTACAGGCTGACACATAGCCATGGTCAGTACACAGGATGGCACATACTTTTATCCTCAATACATACCTATTGTTGTGGGACTTTGGCTACTTATCATACTGCATGTAACATTTACGTTTCTTACATACAGGCATAACTATTTAATGCAACTATTACATAATATATGGGACACATTAATGTCCTATAATCTCGGACATTTGCCCTTTGTAATGTTTTATGTCAGGACACACCTGCCCAGGGAGGGGCTGTCCCTCCTAATGTGGGACAGGTGGTAACCGTATGCCTACTGCTAGCTATACCCACACCTACCGTAATGATCTACCTCTGAGTTGGCAGTAACAGACACACGATGCGGACACACACACACACACACACACACACACACACACACACACACACACACACACACATTAGAGTCACACAGAGATGCACATGGCACCCTCAACACACACATGCACAGACTACGGCACTCACAAACACAGTTGAACACAGTACCTATGTGGACTGCAACACCGGCAGCGGTAACTACATGTCCCTTCATATCGACATACTATTACTCGTGGTTGTACTGTGTTCTTTCGGTCTTTCAGCCTTGTGGTTATGCGTGTTGGTATGTTACACATTCCATAGTTGGTGGTATCCTATTTATTTGTACCTCCGAGGTGTTATGAATGTCATTGACCTATCTATATATATTTGCAGATATCATTGAATCCGTATATATCAACATATATCACTCTATCGCCCTTTCTATCTGTATTATATATATATGTACATATGTATATATATATATATATATATATATATATATATATATATATATATATATATATATATATATATATATATATATATATATATATATATATATATATATATATATATATATATATATATATATATATATATATATATATGTAAATATGTGTATATATATATATATATATCTGACAGGGAAAGTGACAGGCAAGCTACACCTTTCATTGTGTACTTGTCGGTGTATACTGTTTTCTGAACTCCGCACGTTTGTGTCTGTACCTGTCACATTACACACCCGCCATAGGTTAGGGCTACCAGCCGTCCCACTTTGTGAGGGACAGTCCCTCTTTGGGCAGTTGTGTCCTGCAAAATATTTGTAAACATGGCAAATGTCCTGAGATTTTAGGACATACTTATTCCCTATAATTTATGTAATAGTTGCATAAAACAGTTATTCTGTATCTGAACCACCTATATGTTATAGAAACAGAATTAGTAAGTAAACATTACAAGAATAAGCTTTTATCTAGGCAAAACAGTGAAGTTCTGATTTTCGTACTGGCCGAGTGTATGTGTCGGCCTGCAGACATCTGACGTATGTCCCACATTGGTCATTTGAAGAGGTGGCAACCCTACCACAGGTACATCTTGGCTAGCAATAGTGTTAGGTGATTCTATACATGATTGCGTGTTCTACTCCTGACAGTGGTCATTTTACCCTTCAGAGCAGGCGCTATTAGTACAGGGGTGAATAATGCTGGTTTCACCTGTTCTGGACATCATTGACCGTGATCTGCATGATATTTGAAACAGCTTATCCCTGTTTCGCACATATCCGTATAGACATATTTAAACATCGCTTACCAGCAGTGGGCAACGCATATTCCCACTAACGTGTGCTAAACATGATCTGATGACATGCATCCGACATGCATTACTCGTGCCTTCGGGATTACGTCACATCCCTTGCAGGATGTGGGACCAGGAACATGCATGATGGTCACTGCATTTAACACATGGACATCTGTGATTTGTACATGTATGTCGTTTTGTACGTGGAGTATACTACGGCTGTTACTCCATACTGCATTCACATGGATAACTCCGTTAGTTTACATATTGATGAGCCCAGTTAATGGTATGTCCATGTGATGTTTACTGGATGTGCTCCGGCATTGGGTATGTATATCACAATGAGCCACACACGATACTGTGCTACACCTTCAAACGATAGTAAGTGGGGCATGCTGGGGTGACGAATACCTGTCATGGGTACAACCCATGCCTTGACACAATATCCATGATTATATTATGTGGAGCCCCTCATTAACGCAGCAGGGACTCCATGCTGAGTGTGTGCAGAACAGTGCTTACACACATGTGCTCCCGCGATTGCCACTGCTCCACTAAGTAACAGTTGGTTACTCAATGTTGTGGTGACAGCGGACACTGTTTGCCCCGTTTGGTGTATGGCCTCTGACAATTGGCCGTGTACCTACCGATGTACCTGGGAACCTATACACACAGCACTACCATATGCTGCTAGGGGCATGTACTGTTCAGGTGTTGACATTCCGTGTTCCAATAGCTGTTGTGTGTACAATGTTTGAGGGCTGCCTATGTAGGATTCACACAGTGGGCCACCTATACATTACAATTTACAGGTGGTCATGTTTGTGTGCCATCCATTTTACTGTGTGTGCAGATGGAGAGGTGTGTCAGTCTGTAGGGGCCTACACTGTCAGACCATGTGCTATAGGTTCCCTCTTTGCCAAGGCGTAGGCATATTGGGCATGCCTCCATCTGCCTACTGCGGCTGACACAGTGTGTTCATGGTCTGAATCCCTCTGTGCTTGTGATGGCCTTGTCAATTGCGGTGGGATATTAGGGCTTTCACCATTTTGTCCCTGCTGCAGCTATTTCCACAGGATCATATTATATAGCATGGCACATACTATGACAATTGGGGCACACGTGCCTGGAGAGTACTGCAAGGCTCCACCAGATGTGTACAAGCACCGGAACTGTGATTTCAGCATCACGAACACACGCTCTATGATGATTCTGGTTTGTGCGTGTGCCTCATTATGGCGTTCTTGCATGTGTGTGTGTGCATTTCTGATGAGAGTCATCATCCACGGCTCCAGTGCATAGCCAGCATCCCCCACAAGGTGGTCATGTGGGATGTCCCCCCTGACAAATACGTGATACAGCTGTGAGGCATGCCAGATATGGGAGTCATGGTAGCTTCCAGGGCTGCCAACACACACATCCATGATAATGCCCTGGGCGTTGCACATGACCTGGCAGTTGATGGAGTGGAATCCCTTGTGGTTTATGTAGCGCCTACCATGCTCACTGAGTGGTGACTTGATATGTATGTGCGTGCAGTCTATCGCACCCAGTACCTCCAGGTAGTGTGCCACATGGTGGGAAGTGATGCATATTGCTGGCCAACTCCTCCTGAGTTTGGGGAAGTATATATGCTCATTGGCATGTGGCAACATGGCATCCAGGAACTGGTGTAGTATCCTGGATGCTGATGCCTGTGAGATCCCCATTATATCTCCAGTTGGCCTTTGAAAGGTACCTGTGGCTAGTATTTGCAAGCTTACACATACCTTTGTGTCCACTGGGATGGGTTCCCCTCTGTTGTTTCTGGTTCTCAGGCATGGCCGGCACAGCTCCACTATTTGCTGTAAGATGTCTCTGTCCACCCTGTAATGCTCTACTATCTCCAGATCATGTAGCCCCTGGTAGGTTACCCTTGGTCTGAACACTCTTCTCCTCCTCTGGGGCCTGCGGTGGTTGTCGGCATCATCCTCCACAACACCGTCAGTCTCTAACACCCGCTGATGAATCACAGCTATGGCAGCTCCCAACATGTACATTTTAAAAGTTCCTCATGTGTTTACACCTATGGTGCAGTGTTTGGGAATACACAGGTGTGTGTAGGGTGCTTTCACACTTTATACTCTTGTGCTGTGAACACCGATGATGTCATAGGGTGTGTATGTACAATCGTAGCTAAAGGGTATCTTATGTGTTTTACTACCGGAACTACTATTGTGGTGCCTTTGGTGTTGAATTACATTTGGCTGCTATGGATTACCTCTTGACCTTCCCTTTACATTTCTGCACATTCCACCTACCATTTTCTGGCATGCATCCAGCAGCCTGCTTTCATTTGTACTTTCCTAGACATGGCTTATCTTGCGTAATGTGTGCTATTGCCAGTCTACTGTTGGTTTGCTTTGCTCTGCTATGACAGATCTCCTATCTTTGCAATCCAATGCCTCCCCTCCTTTCTTTGCATTCCAATGCCTCTCCTATCCTGTTTTACAGGTTTCTGCGAGCAGACTTGTCAGCTGCCATCGATTGGCCACCGTGAGGTGATTGGTGTTAATTGCTCATTAGTACTCCAATTATCCTACTTCAGCATTTCCTTCTTTTCTTCCCCTGACCTTCTTGTTTGTGTTATTGTTCGTGGTGTGTGCATCCGATTACCGGGTTTTGGGCATGTTTTCATCCCCATACACATGCGCTTTTGGGCACCATGTGTGCTCTCAGCTAAACGATTCTATACCTTCCTCCCCACCCCTGTCCTGCAGCTTTGCTTAGCAACAGCCAGGCCAGATTTGCATTGCTCCAATGTGCTTACTGCTATGGTGGCACACCCCTCTGCTGATGTCATGTATCTCCTCTGAGCCACTCCTCGGTGTTATAGCATTGCGCCGTATGGTACAACTTTCATCCAGCGGGACATTTGCGATTCAGTATTACCTGCCTCATTTGCATGGCATTGACTACTAATTCATAGTTACTGCACTGAACACTGTTGCAGGCCCTTAGCAACCCTTGCACCTTGGTTGTGGTGTTCCATGCCTACCATTGTGCATTATGGTGTAAACCTAATTTGTATTACATTACGATTTTATGACATTTTTATATAATTTCTTTTATTTTCCTGTTTGCGCACACATGCCCTGCAGTTGTACTGTGCATTACTGTGGACATGATATTAAATGTTGTTTTTTAGGTGTTGTGCATCTTTTCTTATGCCATTGGCTGTGTATTTAGCGATTGGCATATGTTAACTTTGTATTACATGACTGGTCCGCTTTCATAGCTCTGATGTTCTGTTTGGGAAAATGTAAACCGTGTTTTTTGGTTTACATATCTGTGGGCTTACGCTACGCCTGCACCACTTCATGAATCGCTACCTACCTTCATTTGCATGGTGCGACACTGCACATGGGGTGATTAGCATACCTATGCCAAGGACTGCGCAGTTCTGGCGTATGCTGGTAATGCACATGGAATTGGATCATACCTGAATCGCTCGATGGCCATATTTGGTGTTATTCCTACTAGACTACACCTGCGCCTGGCGCAAGCTTCATGAATCCCGGGGAACGTCTTGTTTACAAACAGTAATTCAGTTCTAGAATGCATGTGTTAAACACAATCCATGCTTACAAACAGTAATACAGTTCAAGAATTTATGTTTTAAACACAATGTTATGCTTACAAACAGTAATGCAGTTCAAGAATGCATGTGTTAAAGGTTTACTATTAAAACATTGAACATCAGAACATAAACCTATCAAATATGTGGTTTATATGTTTGATATTTGAAATACAAAGTAGAATGAAATATCAGACACTAATGTAGGTGAAGTCGAATTTGACTTCTGTAGTCCGGTGTCCTCTTTGTTTTTGCAGGGGGTCAAGCCTCTCTGCACCACTCTGTAGGGGGTTTCACCCTCCACACCACCTGCAACTTATATATTCCAGCTCCAAGGTCACAGTACAGTGCGGAAAAGGGTAAATCTCCTGATCGACACAGTCGTGGTCTTCAGTCTTCCAGAGTAGACATTACAGCTGTCTACCAAAGTGTTTTCTGCATTCCAAATATGGCACAAGTAAGTTTCACACAAGGCACGTTCGACATACTGATAATAAACCTGTGTTAAACACAATGCCATACTTACAAACAGTAGTACAGTTCAAGAATGCATGTGTTAAACATAAACAAAATGTAATTCTCACAAACAGTAATACAGTTCTAAAATGCATGTGATAAACACAATGTAAGGTATAAAAGGAGAGCTATAAATAAAGTAAGCTCTTTAAGCAGGGGACCCTAGCTAATTCATGGACCCTAGCTGATTCAGGGACCCTAGCTAATTCATGGACCCTAGCTGATTCAGGGACACAAGCTGATTCAGGGACCTTAGCTGATTCAGGGACCCTAGCTAATTCATGGACCCTAGCTGATTCAGGGACCCTAGCTGATTCAGGGACGCAAGCTGATTCAGGGACCCTAGCTGATTCAGAGACCCTAGCTGATTCAGGGACCCTAGCTGATTTTTTTAGTAGGGAAAATGAGCAGATATCAAATGATACTTACTGTAGCTGCCTTTCAAATCAGTAAGTGCCTGCTTTGCTACCTGCAAACATTTGTCTCTTCATTATCTCATTTTTATTTATCCCTTTTTGACCAGAGTTGTCTCACTAGGCTGGGAGCATCTTTTCAGGGGATACCCAAATGGTATTTATACAAGTAGAGGATCAGGAGACTTCTCCCCACTCTTTGCAATAAGTGCTTTGACATCCACCTGAGATACTGCCAGCTTAAGCAAATGGGGGCCTCTCTTTAACATCTCATCCAAAGGACAACACACTCAAGAGTGCAGCACCCCTTTCTGTCAGCCATTAATCTACCTGGGGGAGGAGTAGAACCCACAGCCTTCTGCACCATGCTGCTTGTTGCTCTACTGACATTGCTCATGTCTTACTCATGAAAGTAAATGCCTTCTCATATTTCACATTAATAATATAATACAGCAGTTATGTTTGAACTGAAATCTGAGTCATAGGACAAGCTTTGTTAAGAAATACCATGGGAAGATTTCAAATATCTTATTTTCCACAGAGGGAAAATGATGTAGTTGATGGGGAGGGGGACTCCTGAGGATTAGAAATAGCAGTGTAGCAGCTGTTAAGAGAAAATGAATCTAACAACCTACCCCAAAACATTTCTGGAAACTTGCTCTTCATCAGTTTTAAAATTATTAAATTATGTTAGTCAAAAGATTCACCATGAAAGTGGATTCCAGTGGTCATTTCTACCTACACAAATCTTCTTGTGAGTAAATGAAATGTACTGTGTGGGCGGCATAACTCCAAATGCATCTTTTGCTGAGACTTAACAAACTTCCTGTTTAGAGAACTCGCTGCTCAGAAATGCAGTTGATTCAAAGCTTCAGTGTTCATTGATGTTACTTAAGCAGGTCTCAGCTGCAACCTCTATTTGCATTATTTTTAAAATAAAATGATTGTCATTTATTTGTTACTCTTTTATCTTTGCAATCTGTGTGTTTGTAACCATGCACAAAATGTATTCATGCAGTGTGAAACAGTCAAGTTAGAAACCCACCTTTCATCCTCTGCTTTCATTCTGTCTGCCTTTTTTATCACATGTGGTATCAGCTTCCTGGCTGATTGCCGCATAGGGGAAGATGCTTGCTTTTTTACTGTGAATTAGAGGCAGTGTTTTTATAGAATCCAAGGGCATGCTGCTCAGTAACACAGCTTGATAGCAATAAATTAAGATGATACAGAAAGCTAACTGGTGAATGCTGACAGAGCACATGACCTTTTCAGTATCTAAGAGCTAGTGGAAGGAATAGGGGATGGGAGTACGGATACAGCCATCTGTTTGTTGACTGATTTTTGAAGTCTTAGAAAGGAAGAGGAGTTAACTCTGTCAAGGAAGCTAACTTAACTCTGTTGTTTCCCTCCTCTGACCTTAGATAGAAAGCATTCCATGCTTATTTTCCCTGCCAGGGTCGCTGATAAGGCCAGGTTTGCCTCAGCATGAGTGGTGCACAGCAGAGGTATTATGGTCTATCTTTAGTGGGGAACACACACATGCAGCTTATGTTTCCGAATGTCTTTTTTTGTCACTGTGGTCTTGTCTCATTTTGATCATTTCTCTTGGCTACTTTACCCAAGCCATCTTTGCATTATACAAATATTACCATTCGATCATGGCGATATCACCTACAAACATTACATTATCTCTACAGATTGGTCAGTGCTATGATTGTTAATCTCACACCAAACAGTACTTGGCTTTTGCAAACAGAATGTTCTTATACTGATTTTAATTGAGGTGTTTCAAGATTTACATATGGCAGGTTTTCTGCAAGCCATCATAATTTTATTAATGGAGGTGATGCATTTTTACTGCATCATCTGAAAATTAACTTTGTTTCAGTTTACTTAAGAACCAGTGCCTTTGCATCAACCTTATCTTTTCCATGACTACTTACATACATTGTATTAATATGCACACAAAACACACAGCAATCTTTGTGTTAAATTGTTAATCTACTGTATAAAAGAGAGGCATCTACAAGGGTTAAAATTAACATCCTATAATGGAAAAAAATGGAATGCACACAGAGACGGGAAGACTTGTTAAAGCTTTATTGTACAATTCACTGTGAAATAGATGCAGTGTTAAGGAAATGATGGTTAGTGCTACAGTACATGCTAATTATGTGTTTCAGGATCTTAGTTACAAGGTGTTCTGTGGCTGTCTTTGTTTGGAGGGCTGTGGCACATGATGTCAAGAAACTTATTTTTCTGGGATGAGTCAGTAGCATATGAGATTCTTTAATTGCCTTTGTAGTGAGTCTGTAGTACAGACTCGATGTTCTGTAGTTGTCTTTGTGAGATGGATCTGTAGCAAATGATTTGCTGAAAGCTGCCTTTATGGAGGTCTGTGACATATGCCATGGTGTGTTTGTTGCAGGCTTGTGTCAAATGATAGGTTATAACTGTCTTTCTGGGAGTGGTGCATATCACATGACCTACAGTAGCTGTCTTTTCCTGAGTGGTCTGCATCACATGAGTTGTAGTCATAGACCCCACAAAGTCAGCTACAATATGTGGAAGGGCCTGTGTACATGAAATACTGAATCTAACTTTATGTGGGCATATGAAGCATATGCACTGTAACTGCTTTTGTGAGAGAGGCCTATGCCACACAGTGTGCTGTAGCTGTCTTTGGGTGAGAGGTCTATGCCATAGGATGTGCAGTAATTCTGATGGATCTGTAACAAATTTACAGTAATTGTCTTTGCAAGACAGGCCTGTAACACATAGTGTGCTTTAGCTTTCTTTGTGGGAAAGATCTGTGGCACATGATCTGCTATGGTTGTCTTTGGATGTTTGTGGAATATGATGTGCAGATGTGCTATAGCTGTTTTGTTAGAGGGGTTTGTACAACAAACTTTGCTGCAGCTGGTGCCACATGTTATAATGTAACTACCTTTGTGGGGGCTCTGTGGCACAAGATGTTCTGCAGCAGTCTTTGTGGGGGAATCTGTGTAATGCAGCACTCTTTTTATAGGATCTGTGGCAAGCAATCTTCTGTAAGTGTCTTTATGTGAAAGATCTGTTGCTGTAACTGACTTTGATAGTTCTGTGGCACAAGATGTGTACTGTATTTTATGGAAGTTCTGTGGCATATGGTGTGCTGTAACTGCCTGTCCTGGAAACTCTTACAGGTGTATAGCTATGTTTGTGGAGGACCTTTGACAGACTATTTGCTGTAACTGATTTTGTAGGAGTTAGGGGCACCTAATGGAATGTAGCCACGGTGATGATGTGAGGTATTGACAGCTATGACTGGAGAAGTAGGACTGTCGATATGTAACATATGCCAGCATAGCTAGCTGGAATTTTGTAAAGAATTATATGACATTTGTATATCATATTGATTTGTACAGATGTTTGTGTTGAAAAATGTATTTGTAAAGTTGCTTATGTTAATAATGCACCAACAGATTAACAGAGGATACTGGAAGAGAAGAGATTGATCAAAATCCAGCTTCAGCTAACTTTGAAAAATGTTCTGAAATTAAATTACTGGGCCTAGGCTATAAATATGATATCTCACTGTTTTGAATGAAACCGGAGATGCAATGTCCGTAAGAACTATGGTTTGTTAGTCTCTATAGGAAGAGCAGAAATGTTAAATTGTTTTACAGGTTCCAGATGCTGCAATAAACTAATAAAGCAAAGCTTGAGATATGTATTGTAACATATGTGTGCTAAATCCTGGCAGCTTCTAGCCAAGGGAGGTGGGGGTAGCATGGGAACCAGAAGTCAGATGACCAGATGTATGTGATGTCATTCTGTAATCCATCACTAAAATAATGTTTAATACTAGCTGACACTGAAGTCTCAGAGCACCCTATTTTTGGAACCTGACAAGGAAGGACCCCTCACCTACTTCATCTTGCTTTGATCTAGTAATTCTTTACATCAGTCAGGAAAATATAAAGAGATTAGTTAAGTGCTGTTTTTCTGTATCTGTGTGAATCTATTCATCTGTGTTATTTAAATATATCCTGTGAATGAAACTCTGGTGTTTATTGTAAATAGATATTTAGTATTTTCATGTTCTTTTATTATTTATTTATTTAAGTATATTTAAACTTTTCCTTGTGGTTGGTCCTCTTGAGAATATTTTAATCTCTGAGTGTACTTATATATATTTGATGACAACTCTTTGGCCACTCCTGAAAAGTCTTACTGCATCGACCAAAGAGTAGCATTTGTATTCATGTTAATTTCACTCATCATAATTGAGTACCCTTGCAAGATCCTTAGAGTTTTTAGCTTTGGAGTGACTGGTGACAGTGTAACTCCCTTATGGTCTGTGCAGAAGGAGACATAGCTAGTAAATCTGTGCCAGCCTTTTCCGTGTGTGTGTGTGTGTGTGTGTGTGTGTGTGTGTGTGTGTGTGTGTGTGTGTGTGTGTCATCTGCTTGAAGCACGGGCACGAAACACTAGTTTCACAGAGAGAGAGAGAGAGAGAGAGAGAGAGAGTAGTCGAGGACTTGGCTTGGACACTCTGTTGAGGATTCATCTCTATAGCTGTGCCAGTGGGGAGTCTTACTGAGGATCTGTAGAGAGAGCGACTACCAGCCCCCAGACTGAGTGTGTTCCCTGTGTGCACCTAAGGGAAATTGTGCTTGATGCAGAAAGTTGCACCTGGAAATACTTGGTGTGCCCATTTTTGTTGCAAGTCAATGTACCTATTCAGTGCCAGTAGTGAGTATTCAGGCTCCTTGATTACTGGCCCAGAGTGGGGATGTCACACCATCTTTGTGTCAGGGTCTGTGCTACATGGTGTGCTACAGATGTCTTTATGGGAAGGTCTGTGGTGCATGGCAAACTGTAGCTTTCTTTGTGGGAGGTTAGGCCACATGTTGTGCAGTGCAGTTACTGTCTCTTTAGGGATGACATCAGGTACAAGTTTGCTGTAGAGTTTTTTGGTTGGTCTTTGGTGCATGCTATAGTGTAACTGTCTTTGTAAGAGGAAACTGTAGCACATGTGGTGTAACTGTCTTTGTGAGAGGAGACTGTGGAATGTGATGTACTGTAGCTGTCTTTGTGAGATGGGACTGTGGCACATGATGTGATGTAGAAGTCTCTTTCAGATGGGACTGTGGCACATGATGTGATGTAGCTGTCTCTTTGAGATGGGACTGTGGCACATGATGTACTGTAGCTGTCTTTGTGAGATGGGACAGTGGCACATGATGTAATGTAGCTGTCTGTGAGATTGAACTTTGGCACATGCTGTACTGTAGCTGTCACTGTGTGGTGGGACTGTGGCACATGATGTGATATAGCTGTCTCTTTGAGATGGGACTGTGGCACATGATGTACTGTAGCTGTCTTTATGAGATGGAACTATGGCACATGATGTGATGTAGCTGTCTCTTTGAGATGGGACTGTGGCACATGATGTACTGTAGCTGCCTTTGTGAGATGGGACTGTGGCACATGATGTGATGTAGCTGTCTCTTTGAGATGGGACTGTGGCACATGATGTGATGTAGCTGTCTCTGAGATTGGACTTTGGCACATGATGTACTGTAGCTGTCTTTGCAAGATGGGACTGTGGCACATGAAGTGATGTAACTATCTCTTTGAGATGGGACTGTGGCACATGATGTACTGTAGCCGTCTTTGTGAGGTGGGACTGTGGCACATGATGTGATGTAGCTGTCTCTTTGAGATCGGACTGTGACATATGATGTACTGTAGCTGTCTCTGTGAGATGGGACTGTGGCACATGATGTACTGTAGCTGCCTCTGTGAGAGGAAGAGTGTGGCACATGATGTGCTGTAGCTGTCTCTGTGAGATGGGACTGTGGCAGATGAAGTGATGTAGCTGTCTCTTTGAGATGGGACTGTGGCACATGGTGTACTGTAGCTGTCTTTGTGAGATGGGACTGTGGCACATGATGTGATATAGCTGTCTCTTTGAGATTGTACTGTGGCACATGATGTACTGTAGCTGTCTTTGCGAAATGGGACTGTGGCACATGAAGTGATGTAGCTGTCTCTTTGAGATGGGACTGTGGCACATGGTGTACTGTAGCTGTCTTTGTGAGATGGAACTGTGGCACATGATGTAATGTAGCTGTCCCTTTGAGATGGGACTGTGACATATGTACTGTAGCTGTGTTTGTGAGATGGGACTGTGGCACATGATGTGATGTAGCTGTCTCTGAGATTGGACTTTGGCACATGATGTACTGTAGCTGTCTTTGCGAGATAGGTTCATAGGTTCATAGGTTCATACTAGGCTATCTGCCCAAGGGCATTTATAAGCCTAGCCCAGAGTTTTGTGGCTTTCGCCACCCCTTTAGTTTGGAGGATACTATGCCCATTATTTTGCTGTGCCTCTGTCAAGCAGTGACACTGAGATAATCCCTGGGGTATATCTGTGATCTTCCATCCATTGGTCAAGATTTCTCTTGAACAAAGCCAGCGAGGTGCTCTGCCTCACATGTACCGGGATTTTGTTCCACAGCATAGGGAGTCTCTGGGTGATGAATCTGTCCCTCCAGCATGTCCTATTAATAACCGTGTCAAGGTTTAAGTCTCCCGCCCTTGTAGTTCTGAGGGATCTAGATTTTTTGAGGTGAAGCATGTTCATCAATTCTGGGTTGGACATGGCCTTGTATGTCAGGCACAGGTCACCTCTGAGCAGACGGTAAGCGACTGAATAGAGCTGAAGTTCCTTCAGTCGGGCAGCATAGGACATATTTTTGAGACCCTTTATCCTTTTGGTGAGGAACATTTGGGGCCTTTCCAGTTGCTGCAGGTGTCGTGTCAGATACATTCCGAATGGGGCATTGTGCTCAATCATTGGTCTGATGAGTGATGAGTACAGGGGGACGATGACTTCCCTTGATCTAGATGTGAATCCCTTCATGATCAGGTGGGCAATGTAGAAGGTCTTCCTAACTACTTTGGCAACGTGAGTGTCAAATGAAAGGTTACTGTCAACCTGGGTACCCAGATCCCTGATAACCTCTTCTGTGCTTAGTGGGTTGCCGCCTATATGGTAGCTAGGGGTAACCTTGTTTTTCCCGATGGGTATGACTATGCATTTTTTTGGCGTTTAACTTTAGGCCATGGCTCTGGCACCAGTTATCCATTTCTATAAGACCCTTCTGAAGGATATCTGTGTCAGATGTGTTCTCAACTATGGCGCCCAGTTTGCAGTCATCTGCAAATTTTGTCAGCCATAATCCTCCTGTGTTTGCTTGTACTTCTGAAAAGTAGATGGTGAACAGGAGAGGGCCCAGGACTGAGCCCTGTGGGACACCACTTGTGACAGGCTTTGAGTCTGACATGGCGCCAGCAACTCTGACCCTGTGGGTTCTGTCACTTAGCCAGTTTGCAACCCATCTTGTGACGTATGGGTTTACATTTAAGCTGATGAGTTTTTCAATGATACCTGAGTGGGGCAATGTGTTGAAAGCCTTTGCCAGGTCGAGGTAGGCTGTGTGAACTGCCTTTCCCTCATCAATGGCCTTGGTGACTGTTTTGAAAAAGTCAACCAGGTTTAAAAGGCATGATCTGCCCTTGACAAAGCCAAACTGGGTCGGATCCAAAGTCTGCAAGTCTCCTATGTCTTTATTTATGAGTTCCATTATGATCCTCTCCATAGCTTTGCAGATCAAGCTTGTCAAGCTGATGGGACGGTAATTTCCCGGGTCGGTGGAGGCACCGCCTTTGTGAAGTGGGACCACAGTTGCCGTACGCCACTCCTTAGGCACGTATCCTGAGGTGAGGCTAAGATTAAACAGCTGCCCTAACTGCGGGTTTAATTCCTCATTGAGTTCGTGGAGCACACATCCGGGTACACCATCTGGTCCCATGGATGCTGTGTTTTTTGCCTTGGAGAGAGCAGTTCTCACCTGAGCGTTAGAGATGTTTGGGGGGCTATAATTCTCTGGTATAGATATCTCACCTTTTGGGGGGGGGTTTGCACTGAACCTGTCAGCCAGTATGTTGGCAATGTCTGTAGGTTCAGTAATTTTTACATCATTTTGAACTAATTCTGAGCATATCTGGGAGTTTCCTCCCAGGTTTCTAACATAGCTAAAGAAGGCCTTATGATTGTCCTTTGAGTCCTTAGCAACTTTTCTCTCAAAATTTGCCTTGGATGATTTTATGAGAGATCTTAGTTTTTTACTTATAATGATCAAGGGTGTTTTCCCTTTTAAGGATTTTGCTTTATCTTGTAGTAGCTTCCTCCTTTTGTTGTAGAGCTTGTTTATGGCTGGGGGTCCACCAGACTGGACGCTTGCCTTTGGTACAAAGAGTCTTTGTTTTGTTTGGGATTGCCTGATCCATGCAGTCCTGTAGGTGCTGGTAGAAGGCATTTGTAAGTGATTCAGCGGCTTGAGTAATGGTTTCCGCAGTTTCGGGGGCCTTAAAAGAGACCACACTAGCCTTTAGAAGTGTGAAGTCGGCATTTGAGAAGTTTTTCACTGTGGTCTTTTTTATCTCAGGTGGGGGCGGGATGTGGACTTCCAGTGAGATTAGTTTATGGTCTGATCTCACCAGTGAGGGGTATACTTCCGGTGTTGAACATTGTGACCCCATGTTCGTGATGATGAGATCTAGTATGTTATCTCCTCTTGTGGGGATGGTGACTAGTTGTTCCATGGCATTTGAGTTTATGAACTCTAGGAACCTTTGGGCTAGAGTGTTGGGGCTTGAGTAGTGATCCCAGTCTATATTCGGGTAGTTGAAATCACCTAGTATGATGGTGTTTGGAGATACATTTATCCCCTCCAGTGTTTTCAGGAAAGCTATGTGAGGTTCCTGAGATTGAGAGGGTGGCCTGTAACATGCTACAAATTGCAGAGCAGTCTTGCCTATGGTTAATTGCACCTGGATGGTCTCTGATGCATCGTGCATTGCCACCAACCTTGAGATGTGGGTGTTCTTGATGAATATAGACACCCCCCCTCCTTTCTTGGTGTTGTCCGGATTTTGGGGCCGGAATGCATGATATGAGGTAAAGCCTGATAGTGCCGGGGTGCTCTCGGGAGCCTTGAACCAGGTTTCAGTCACAGCACAGACATCGATGTTCTCCATACTGAGAAGGGCCTCGAGTGTGTGCATCTTGAGGTTGAGACGTCTGGCATTGAGCAGCATTACCCTTAGTTTTTTTCCTTTTTTGTGTTCTAGGGTGGTAGGTTTAGAATTTGAGCTTTGCCTAAAAAAGGCACTATGGGGGTGGCAAGAGCCTTTGCCAATATCCGGAAGTCCAGGGGTGACAGGTGCAAGCTGTCCCTTGCGAAGCAGCGTGGCTTGTCCAGCATGTCATCCCAGGCAGACAGACATTGGATCCCCTTTGAATGACACCAGAGTTTAAGCCAATTATTAAAGCTGATCATCTTGTCTCTGTATTGTGGCATCATTCTTGGTGAAGGTAGGATACTGCTCAAGGTCAGGGTCATACCTGCCTGGGCTACATAATCAGAGAGCTCCTCTATGTCTCTTTTCATGTAGTGCAAGGAGGTACGTCTCAGGTCGTTCACACCAGCGTGGACAATGACAGAGTCGTACTTGTACCTGCTGTTGAGAGACCTGAGTGCTTGCGTTATGTGGGTGGATTCTAGCGCCCGACATGCAGCTTACTGTGACCTTTTCCTTGTTCAATCTCGTGAGCGGGACGTCAGTGTGTCTGACTATGGAGTCACCAATGACAAGTGTGTCTGGCATTGTGTTTGGCCTTAAGGGCTGTGACTGTTTGGCACACTGACTATGTGGTCTATGTGTTGCATGTGTTGTGTCCTGAGGTGGCAGTTGTTTGGGTGTCTGCTTTGGTGGCCTCTGCTGTTTTGGTAGATTTTTGATCAGAGCCTCCAAATATGTCTTTGTGTATTTATGTGTATGATTTGAAGTTGTGATAGTACTATGTGAGACTGGGTTTGTGGTGTGTGTGGTTACCTTCTCCTCCTGTCTGGTCTTACCAGTCCTATGTTGAGAGAGCTCAGCCTCCAGTTTGGCTATATATTTGCATCTCGCATGTATTTGTGTTTTGTGGGAGAAGGAGAGGGTTGTCCGTGTACATGAGACAATTGTAACATTGCCTCAATATTCCCATATTCACCAGCTGAGCAGGAGAGGACACTAGCAACTGATCCCTCGACATGCTAGAAGGAATAGACAAGGACTTTAAAAGACTCCGGGGGATGTGGGTGATCGAAAGGGGTTTTTTGGCCGGTGGGGTACTATGTATAATAAAAGTGCTATATCAAGTAAAAAAAAATACTTTAGGAGCAGGTGCTAGGCTTTACAGATAGAGAATAGTCTACTTAGGAATCAAGTAGAGATGAGCTTTTTAGATATAGAATACGCTGGTTAGATCAGCAGTACAGTTCAAGGAAGGCTGTTTTAAGGGAAAATTTGAAGAGTGGACTTTAGGTAGCCCGAATAGTTTAACCTTGATTAACCACCGCTGCTCTTGTGTGCTCCTGTAGCAACTCCGCTTAATCGCTAAAGCGCCAAAGCGTGCTTTATAGCAGGGGGCTGGAAAAAACAGGAAATTACCCAAAATGGCCAATGAATTACCAGTTACTGTCTCTAACCACTCCTCTGAGGACAAACAGGCAGCTCAGTACTCCCCACTCTCACTGGTGAGTAAAGAAACTTCCCTCTGGCCACACAAGAAAATGGAGGAACACAGGAACCAAATACAAAGCCCAGGGATCAGCAAAATCTGATCACTGGAACAACTAGCTAGGAAAGTTAGGAAAGCAGAGATGGGATTGTGACACATGACGTGATGTAGCTGTCTCTGTGAGATGGGACTGCAACACGTTATGTGCTGTAGCTGCCTCTGTAAGATGGGACTGTGGCACATGATGTGATGTAGCTGTCTCTTTAAGATGGGACTGTGGCACTTGATTTACTGTAGCTGTCTTTGCGAGATGGAACTGTGACATATGATGTGATATAGCTGTCTGTTTGAGATGGGACTGTGGCACATGATGTACTGTAGCTGTCTTTGAGAGATGGAACTGTGACACATGATGTAATGTATCTGTCTCTTTGAGATCGGACTGTGACATATGATGTACTGTAGCTGTCTCTGTGAGATGGGACTGTGGCACATGATGTAATGTAGCTGTCTCTGTGAGATGGAACTGTGAGACATGATGTAATGTAGATGTCTCTTTGAGATGGGACTGTGGCACTTGATTTACTGTAGCTGTCTTTGCGAGATGGAACTGTGACACATGATGTAATGTAGCTGTCTCTGTGAGATGGGACTGTGGCACATGATGTACTGTAGCTGTCTCTGTGAGATGGGACTGTGGCACATGATGTGATGTAGATGTCTCTTTGAGATGGGACTGTGAAACTTGATTTACTGTAGCCATCTTTGCGAGATGGAACTGTGGCACATGATGTGATATAGCTGTCTCTGTGAGATGGGACTGTGACACATGACGTAATGTAGCTGTCTTTGCGAGATGGGACTGTGGCACATGATGTACTGTAGCTGTCTCTGTGAGATGGGACTGTGACACATGATGTGCTTTAACTGTCTTTCTTGAGGTATAAGTAGAATATGCTGTACTTCTGCTCTCTTTGTGAGATGGTCAGTGCTATATGACATACTATGCAGTGCAGTTGTCTTTGCTTAGAATGTGTGCTATGCATGTTCTGTTACACATACTAGTTTGATAGGGATCTGCACACATAATATGCTCTGTTTGTTTTGTGGGAGGTGTTTGTGGTATGTGCTGTGCTCCTTATGTCTTTGTGGGAGGACCTTATGACACATGATGTGCTGTGGGTTGCTTTGCATGCATGTCTGACACACAATGTGCTTTTCATTTCCTTGTGGTGTTTGAGACACAAGGTGCATTATAATTGTCTTTTGGGGGAGGGGTTATGACATATGCTCAGCTGTATCAGTCAATATAGAGGGAATGGTGTGGTACATTGTGCGCAGAAACTGTGTGTATGGTGATTTGTAGCACATGACATACTTTAGCTTTTATCAAGCATTTGTATGAATTGTCTAAAAAATGCACAGTTGGTGAAACTAAAGATGAGCAAATCAGTGATAAAATTGTGATTTGGCTGGCTGATGCTGAAAGCTTTAGAAGGTACAGCTACAGCTGAATTTAATTTTTGGAAAAGCAATTTATATTACTAGAGAGGATTAATTCAAATAATGCGTGCAAGATGAAATGCAGAGAAATCAGTAAATTCAGTAAAACAAACATGACACTGGCCAATAGTAAATTCAGGCTTAGAAAATGTACAAGATGTAACTGTTTACATGCCTAATCAAAACAGTGTGCTGAGTGTGGTGGAATGTACAATAAATACAATAGGGACAGTTCTTTTGTAAAACCGAGCTAGCGAAAGGCATAGACACTCAGAATAAAACTGGCAGTAGTGTTCAAAATGCTTTTTTTTCTTGGATTCAGTAATCATCATGCTGACAGTCAGGCACACTTGCAAGTCAAAATTTCAATTCATGGAAGCCCAGTAAGCTTTCAGGTTGATACAGGGGCTGATGTTATTGTGATATCAATTGCTTTAACCAGAAATGAAACCACATAGTGCTGCAGGCAAACTCAAGTTCTTTGGTAGTTTTCCAGCCATGCCAGAGTAGAAGGGATAGAAGTCTAGGTTTTGGGTTTATATTTTGCAAAATCCATAAGCAAATGATCTGCTCAGCACATCTGGAGCATGTGAGTAGGGCTGAGTGCCAGAACAAATAAAATAAATTTGGAAGTGTTTGTTGATGCTGGCCTGCTGAACTGTGAGAGAATAAAGCCAGGACACTGTCCCATATGCATTTTCCATACCTTGAAGAGTACAGTTTCCTATATTGTCCAGTGTCAATGCAAAATTCAAGTTAATACAGCTTTTAGTTAAATTGAAAGTTTAACTGAACTGATTGAATGGTGTGTTTCTATTGTCCCAGTTATTTAAAAAAAGAATGGTGTAGCATGAATATGAGTTGACTTAAAAAGTTAAATGATACACTCATGAGAGCAGTAGTTTTATTTTATTTTATCAACCCTAGAAAACCTTCTGCCAAAACTGACTGATGCTAATGTGTTCTCTACAGTAGATACTTCAAGTGGGCATTGGTGGATACCTTTATAAAAAGACAGTCAAAAACAACTATTCTTCATTATTCCAGTCAGAAGGTATTGTTTTAAAAGAATGTCATTTTTAATGCCACTGTTCTTCAGCTGTGACCAAAGCCCTGCTTTACTCACCAGGTCTAACAAACTTCCATGCCCCTCTTATTCTAATTCTGATCCATGTTTGGGCAAGTAGAGATGTTGGGTGGGATTCAATAAACTCCATGTAGGTCCATGAAAAGCCTACACTGAGTGCATTCGCTTATACAATACTACTCATTGGCTTGCACCGGTGTTGCTGGCTGAAAAACCTATACTCTAAATTTGGATCATTACACACAACCTTTAAAAGTACGAGAAATGTAGACAGTAAACTAATGGGGAGTCACAGGGCCAAAAGTAGAGACTGATTTACTTTGTGTTGGCATGCATTTTCTGAAGGATATGACATATAAAACAGAAATGCATCTCATTATATATTGACTTCCATCTTCAGCGATTTCCCAGTAAACCACACATTTTACAAGGAACAGGCCAAAAATATGATGCAAATATCTGGATACTCTGCAAAACTCTGGGTAGTCTCCCTTTTGTATTTTCATTTCTTTTTTATTTTTTTCATTTGTTTTGGCCAGTGTTTGCACAATGTGCCACTTAGCATAAACATGTTTAGGTGTGCTCACTTAGTTTGTGTGAATCTCAGCAGCAAACTGGAGGAATGGACCACCCAGGTTGTAGACAGGACCCAGACATCCACACATATAAACCGGGTGCATTCAATTAATAATATTGTGCATCATGTAAACACTGTAAGTGGCATTGTGCTACAATTAACAACAAGAACCTTACAATAACTACTAAGATAGCAGATATCATATCACTAATTGGGTCTACTTCACAAGGACAAAAGACCACATTAACGAAAGTCAGATCACCGAGACCAGATGAACAAAACCTCAGGTAATCGAAAGACCAGAAGCGTGAAATTCAAAATCCCGACATTACGGGATTTTGATTTAGCACTTCTGGTGGTGCGGTTCAGGTGAGTATATTTGTGTAAGTGTGTTTGTGAGGGGTATTGGTATGTGTAAGTGTGTTGTGTGATTGTGGTGTGTTTGTGTGAGGGACTGTAATGTGTGGGTGTGAGCTTGCCTTGTGTCTCTGTTTGTGCAATCTCGGAGTTAGAATACTAAAGTAGGGGGGGTGCAGGGGAGCTTGCCCCCCTGCCTATCACTAGTGTAGGGTGGTGTGTTGTAGTTTGGGGCTGTTGTGTGTGTGTGTGTTTGTGTTATGCATGTCTTTCCCAGTTTTGGGATTTTGATGTTTGTGGTTTTGCGTTTTCGGTTTTATGGGGTTTCGTTGTTGTGGTCTCATTGATTTGAGTTTCGTGGTTTTGGTCTTTCATTCTTGTGAAGTAGATTCCACTAATCTTGAGGCAGCCAGTGTTAATTGTAGGTGTGGATTGCAGATGGTCTGGGGTTCTAGTACACGGTGTACACATTTTGTTCTACTGTTGTGACATTGCAGATTATAGCAATGAAGTGCAACATATACAACTGTTTTCTCAGCCTTCTTGTGGTAGTAGCTGTAATTGTAGGAGAACCAAAGACATGGTACATTTGACTAACACATGTAGACAAGTGTGTGTATACCTAGTAATCTGGAAATGGCATTGTTTGCCACTGTTGCTTACCATCATGCAGACACGGTGCCTGCCAGTGCGCACTCTCGCCTACCATGTTTGTACAATGGTAAGTAATGCACAATGTTTTCAAATGCTGCAAAACCAAAATCTGCTCACTCTCAGTAAGTACAAGACATACAATAGGCAGGAAAACATCTGCATATAGAATGCAATTGGTGGAAAATGCTCATTATACATTGAGCTTGAACTGTGGCAGGCATGTCAGGAGTTGCTGGAGAGGGTGTGTGCTTTTGGGCACAGAGGTGGGGTGTCCAGGAGTCCAAAATGTTTGCTGGACTCCTAGTTATGGAGCATGGGCCCTGGTTGCTGCAGTGGGTCTATTCAGGCTCAGAATATAAATCTGAAGCCTGGAATAGTATTGCTAGGGCTTTAACTAGTGTTACATGTATCCCCAGCACTGGTGAGCAATGCAGACATCACTTTGGTGACCTCCAGAGGAGGAAGTGGAATACCCTCGACCTTTGGATTAGGGAATTTCATACAGGGACACCCCACAGATGTGTAAATATCAATTTCAGTTACTAATTGTAAAAGTTAAAAGCTGAATATAGTCAGGACTTGTATTCATAATGGTATTCTGTTTTTTCCACAGCAGCTACAGATTGAACCTCAAATGTTCGATCAATAGTGACATATTCTCAAATAACAGTGGGCATGCATCTCTAAACTGTAAAAGGAAAGCATGCATGCAGTAGTCTGTAGGACAAAAGAACAGTACAATATTAGAGAGTAGTCATTGGTTATGGGTTCAAAAAACACACTTCCCAAATATATAATACTGTTAGGTTTTCATCATTACTGGAATGTAACTTCATACCTCTATACCAGTAGCACAAATGACCTTCTGTAATCTGTAATCAGTATAACTAGAAAATGCATATGTGCAATATATGCACACATCAAGGATTGGTGACTACAATCTATTCTATAGTGTGCCTCTGTTATAAAATGGCTAGCCATAAAAGTAAGGAAGTAACTTGTTAGGAGTTTGTAGTGTTAAAAGTAAAGGTAACAGAATGGAGTCAACTAATTGTATCAATACTTTGTATGATGTTACTAATGTTCTCCCTTTTTTCCTCTCACCCCAACCCTTTTCTCTCTTTTTTAATTTTTTTTTATTTTTTTGTTTTTCCCACAGCACAATTGGGCAGGCCTGTCCCACAGGATCCACTTGCCCCACTCCACTGGCTACAGCTGCATAGGACATTTGGTGTACAACCTGCTAGAAAGAAAATGGAAAAGACAGGAAAGTGGTGAAATGGGGAGCAAGCAGGTGGAAGAACAAAGTGAAACTTAGGCAGGAATGTTGGGGAAGGGGTGTCTGGGTGAGATACGTAAAGCAGGTTAAGAAGCAATTTCAGACATACAACACAAACAAGACAACAGATAGGGATGGTGAAGGACACATGAGGTGGGTGAAGGCCATGGTTTGGGAGAAGGTGGGGACATTGCCCATGGGCATCAAGTTGGATGAAAGTGAGAATCAAATCATTGCCTACTGGACTGTCATCACTGTCACCTTATTGTGCTGATGGTTGCAGTGTCTGATTTCTGTGTCTTCTTGTGTTGTGATGGAAAGCACTGTCTCCATCTGCTGTAGGTGCACACAAACTGGTGTGATGAACAATCCTATGTAACAAGCCTGACAGTTCATAGGATCACAGGACGTTACTAGGCAATTGGCTCTGAGGCCCTTATAAGCTTAGCCAAGAGCTTAGCCCATGTTTAGACAAGTCAGCACCTAATGCCCCTGTCCAGCAGGGACACGGGTGGCATCCCAGAGGTGTATTTTCTGTTTCCCATCCAGTTATCCAGGTTGCTCTTAAAAAATGGTAAACAGGTACTCTGCTTGTTGTAGATAGGGAGTCCGTCTCTCCGGCCAACAAGTCCTATTGATGTTACAGACCAGTTTGAGGCCACGCATGTGGGTTACTTGAGTGGAGCTTGACTTGCAGATATGCAGCAGTCCCATCAAGGTGGGGTCCAAGATCGCCTTGTATGTCAGACAGATATCACCTCTGAGGAGTATGTATGAAACTGAGTAGAAGGATACGGCTTTTAGCCTATCTGTGTATGGTAGATGTTTGAGGCCCTGGATTCACCTGGTGAGGAATCTCTGTGGTCTCTCCAGCTGCTGCATGTGCTGTGCAAAGTACATGCTGAAAGGGGCATTGTACTCAATAATTGGCCTTATAAGGGAAGAATACAGGGATGTTATGACCGCCTTGTCCCTGGATGAGATACACTTACATATGAGGTGGGCCATGTAGAAAGCTTTCTGTACAACGGAAGCAACATGATGATCCAAAGTCAGGTTGCTATCAACCTAGGTGCCCAAATATCTCATGACTGATTGAGTGCTTAGGACATTGTTATTAATGTAATACTCTTTGGAGACTTCACTCTCCCCAAAGGGATGATGACGCATTTTTTGGTATTCAGCTTGAGGCCATGTTACTGGCACCAGTCATTTGTTTGGGTGACAGCCTCTTGGAGGATGTCCACATCACTAGGGGAATTGATGACAGTGCCCAGCTTGTGGTCATCTGCAAACTTGGTCAGCCATAGTCCACTGGTTTTGGCTTGCATCTCAGAAAAGCAAATCCCAAGTAACAGAGGTTCCCAAGACCAAACCATGGGGTACGCCACTCGTTACAGGTCTACTGCTTGAGATACCTTCCCCTATTTTGACTAGGTGGGTTCTATCAGTGAACCAGTTTGCTACGCATCTGATATCATACAGATTGATACCTAGTTGAGAGATTTTTTCTATTATGCCTTTGTGGGGAATAGTGTTGAAGGCTTTGACCAGGTCAAGTTAGGTGGTGTGCACCTTCTTCCCCTCATCCATGGCTTTGGTGACTGTCTCAAAGAAGTTGACCAAATTTAACAGACATGACCTCCCCTTGATGAAGCCAAACCCTGTGGGAGTCAGTGCTTAGAGGTTGCCAGTGTTCTTGTTAATGAGGTCCATGATAATCCATTCCAAGACCTTGCAGATCAGGCTAGTTAAGCTGATGGGGCCATAATTTCCCAGATTGGTGGAAGCTCCACCTTTCTGCGAAGGGATGACAGTGGCTCTCCTCCACTTGGCTGGAACAAAGCTGGTAGTCAGGCTTTGGTTGAATAGTACACCTAATGGTTCTGAAAGTTCCTGACTGAGTTCATGTAGGATGCAGCCTGGGATGTTATCGTGTCCCATGGAGGCTGTATTTTTTGCCTTTGGGAGAGCAGTGATGACCTGTTCCCTAGATATAAGGGGAAGGGGTAGGTACTTGGGATGTCCTGATTTACTGATGGGATGACAGAGGGTGAAGTTTTAGCTGAATCTGTCAGCCAGCATGTTTGGTATATCTACAACATTTGTATATGTGGTGTCCTTGACCACCAGTTCTGAACAGATCTGGGTGCTTCCTCTGAGGTTGCAGACATATGTGAAGAAAGCCTTATGATTGCCTGTAGTAGATGTGTCCAATTTGGACTCGATGTTTGCTTTGGAAGATTTCACTAATGGTCTTATTTACTTGTTCATGCTAAGGAGAGATTGCTTCCAGTTGGGCACCTGCTCCTTCTTTGTCCAGGACAGCAATTTTTTCCCTTTGTTATAGACTGTATTTATTGTGGATGTCCACCAGACCGGTTTACTCTTCCTTGTGGATGATGATTTAGTCCTGTTGGGTATTCCTGATTCCATGTATCTATATAAATGCATGTATAGTGCATTGATGTAATTTTGGATATTGGTGACAATTCCTACAGAGGAAGTGGGGACTGTGAAGCTGTTTATACCATCCCTCAGGAGGCTGTAATCAGCCATGGAGAACTTTTGTTTGACCCAAGCTAGAGTGGAGTCAGTGGAGATGGTGACTTTGAAACTGACTACTGTATGGTCAGATCTTACCAGGGAGGATGATACTGTAGAGATGCTGCAATGGTTTCACATGTTGTTTAATACAAAGTCCAAGATATTATCACCTCTTCTGGGAGTATCAACTAGCTGTTCCAAGGCATTTGCAATGACAAAATCAAGGAATCTCTAGGCACTTCTGTTCTGGCATGAGTAGTTCTTTAAAACTATGTTTGGGTAGTTAAAGTCACCTAGGATAATGGTAAAGGGTTGAATCTTGATAGATTTGAAGAGGTCCAGATGGGTGCATTGGGCATCTTGAGTCAGATTTGGTGGCCGGTAGCTAGCTATGATTTGAATAGGGGTCTTGCCAATGGTGAATTGCACCTGAAGTGTCTCCTGTGCATCATACTGTCTGACCAGTCTGGAGGTGTGTATGTCTTTAATATATATTGAAACTCCACCTCCTTTGGCTTTGCTGCCCACAGTTTGGGGTGTGAATGTATGATAGGTGAGTAACCAGGTAAAGCTGGGGTGCTCTCTTCAGCTTTGAATCAGGTTTCTGTATCTGTGCAGATGTCAGCATTTCCCAGGGTTAAGAATGCTTGCAATGAGCACAGTTTCATGTTTAGACTCCTGGTGTTTAGCAGCATGACCTTTAATTTGCATTTTGTTGAAAGTTTTATGTTGTTAGTTTTAACCTGATCACTTTTCCTAAAAAAGCCACTATGGGGGAGGCAAGACCCTTTGCCAGAAGCCTGGAGCCCAAGTGAAACAGATGTAGGCCATCTCTGGCAAAACATTGTGGTCTGTCAGTCATATCTTCCCAGGTTGCCAGGTACTAGATAGCCCTGGAATGACACCAGAAACTAAACCAATTGTTAAAGTCGGTCATTTTCTGTTTGCACTGAGCCATCATTCTAGGTGATGGTAGAATGCTGCTTAAGGCTAGGGCAGCGAGCTCAATAATGTCTCTCTTCATATAATCCAGGGAGGTACGTCACAAGTCATTCACGCCAACATGGACTATGACAGAGTCATAACATTACCTGTTGTTGAGAGACATGAGTGTGTATTTGATTTAGAGGATTCTGGCCCCTGACAGAAAACTAGCCGTGACTTTTTCCTTATCCAGCCTGGTGAGAGGCATATTTGTATGTCTCAAGATGGAGTCTCTTTTGACTAATATGTTGGGTTTATGGTTAAGCCTTAGTGGCTGTGAGACACAGGTATGTGGACTATGCATGGTATGTGGTGTGGAAATCTGAGGGGATGATGTGTGTTTTTGCCTCAGAGGTCTCCTTTGTTTGGGTATGCTTTTGTTGAGGACCTCCGCATATGGGGTGTGTGTTGTGTAGGAGTGGGTGGTGTTTGAGGTGTAGTGATTGTGCTGACAACCTTCTCAGTGCCAGAAATACTGGCTTGTGAGGGAGAGAGCATAGATTGTAGGTTCCTAATGTAACTGCATCTCTCACAAATTGTGTTCCTAGGTGGTAAAAGTAAATGGTTGTCTGTGTACATAAGAAGTTGCTACACTGTCTCAGGATATCCATATCAACCAGACTGGCAGGAGAAACTGTAGGCAATTGTTCATCCATATTTGCCTGAATCTGAAGGAAAAGGCCAGGGAGAGCTAAGGGGTAGGTCTAAAGCCCAAGTTCATCTCAGGTGATAAACTCAACACCTCTGCCACTGCTCCCAGAGGGAACCACTGCCTATCCTGCAAGGCAGAACTACCTGAGGAGCCAAGTAGTGCATGGGCAGCAGAGGGGGTGCTACCAGGTTGCACAGCAGATGAGTTGGGCAGTGGTGCTGTAGCCAGTGGAGTGGGAGCAGAAGGATGTCATGGGATGGGCCTACCCCAGTGTTCTGTGGGGAAATAAAAAGAATAAAAAATAAAAAAGAGAGAGAGAGAGAAAAGGGTTGGGGTGAGAACAAATAAAGGAGAACATTAGCAATTCATATGTGACATACAAAGCATCGATACAAGTATTTGACTCTGTTCTATTAATTTTGCTTTTAACACTACCAACTCCTAACAAATACATTTGTTTACTGTTAAGACTCCCCAGCTCCTGACAGATACACACTATACTACAGATTGCAGTCCTTGATGTGTGTGTATATTGCACATATGCTTATTCCAGTTATACTGATTACAGTTTACAGCAGGCCATTGGTAACACTGATTTAGAGCTCTGACATTAGATTGCAATATCAACGGAAATCTTAACAGTACTGTATATTTGGGAAGTGCTGATTTTGAAGGTACATCCTATGAATACTCTGTAATACTGAACTGTTGTTTTGCCCTCCAGACTAATACATGCATACTTTCCCAGTTGGGAAATGAATGTTCACTTTGATACAAATGTATAATTAACCAATAAATGTGTCGTAACTCATAATGCTAAAATAATCCTACTTTTGGGATGCATACATATCACATGCATCTCACATCCATGCCAATCTAACGGCATTCAGTTCTCAGTCTGCGGTGGCTACATAAAAAATCAGAACAGAACAGAATACCATTAAGCATACCAATCTTGACTCTATCCAGCTTTAAACTCTGACAAGTAGTCTCTGTAAATGATACTTACAGATCTATGGGGTGACCCAAGTCCTACATTCCTCTAGCCAATGGTTATTTGTCTTCATCTTGAGGTCTCTGTAGTGATTCATACATTGTTCACTAGTGCGGGGAATACTGGCAGAACTGGTCAGAACCCAGGCCAGACTATTCCATGCCTCTGATTTGTAATCCAAGCTGCAATAGTCCCTCTAAAACAGCCTGGGCCCATGTTTGTTCACTAGGAGTCCAACAAACACTTTGGACTCCTGGACACCCCATCTTTAAGCATAGAATCTCAAAAACTGTCCTGGAATGCCTGCCATGCCTATAAGAGATCAAGACTAATGTAGAATGATGTTTTCCAATCAACTGCAGGTATCACACTTACTGGGAGTGTGCACTTTCTGAATTTGAAATATTTGAAAGTGTAGCCCAGCATCCATCACACAAACACATTGCATGACAGTGCTTGCTGCTGGGAAATGTGTTTGTGTGATGGCCAGTAGCATTAATTGAATGTATTTGGTGTATGTTTCTTGCTGTGTGGGTCCTGTCTGCTACCTGAGTGGCCCATTTGCTTGGTTTGTGCACTGCTGCTCTATGAGCAAACAAGATGTGCATAGCCAAAGCTGTTTCTGCTAAGCGGCACATCGAGCAAACAGTGGCTCCCAAAAAATAAATAAATAAATAAGTATAAATAATGAAAAATTAGTTGAAATGCAGAAAAATAAATCTATGACATACACAGTAGAATCTGTTAGTACACATGAGATATGACTGCAGAGGTCTGGATCCCAACTCTCACTGCAATCACCCCACAAGCAACACATAAACCACAAAAGCAGTGTGCAAAGCAGTCACAGCCCTTAAGGCCAAATACAACATCAAACATACTTGTCATAGGTGACTCCATAGTCAGACACACTGACGTCCCACTCACCAGGCTGAACAAGGAGAGGGTCACAGTAAGCTGCCTATCGGGCGCTAGAATCCGCCACATAACACAAGCACTCGGGTCACTCCACGGCAAGTACAAATATGACACAGTCATTGTCCATGCTGGTGTGAACGACCTGAGACGTACCTCCCTGGACTACATGAAAAGAGACATAGAGGAGCTCTCTGATTATGTAGCCCAGGCAGGTATGACCCTAACCCTGAGCAGTATCCTTCCTTCACCAAGAATGATGCCACAATATAGAGACAAGATGATCAGCTTTAACAATTGGCTTAATGTCTGGTGTCATTCAAAGGGATCCAGTGTCTGTCTGCCTGGGATGACATGCTTGACAAGCCACGCTGCTTCATGAGGGCGGCTTGCACCTGTCACCCTGGGATTCGGATATTGGCTAAGGCTCTTGCCACCCCATAGTGCCTTTTTAGGCAAGGCTCAAATTCTAAACCTACCACCCTAGAAAACAAAAATGGGAAGAAACTGAGGGTAATGCTGCTCAATGCCAGAAGTCTAAATCTCAAAATGCACGCACTCGAGGCCCTTCTCAGTATGGAGAACATCGATGTCTGTGCTGTAACTGAAACCTGGTTCAAGGCTCCTGAGAGCACCCGGCACTATTAGGTTTTACCTCATATCATGCGTTCCGGCCCCAAAACCCGGACCACACCACAAAAGGAGGGTGTATCCATATTCATAAAGGATACCCACACCTCCAGGTTGGTGGCAACGCATCTAAGCTTCGGAAACCATCCAGGTGCAACTAACCATAGGCAAAACTGCTCTACAAATTGTAGCATGCTACAGGCCACCCTCTCAAACTCAGGAAACCCACACAGCCTTCCTGAAGACACTGGAGGGTATAAATGTATCTCCAAACACCATCATATTGGGTGACTTCAACTACCTGAATATAGACTGGGAACATTACTCAAGCCCTAACTTTCTAGCCCAACGGTTCCTGGAGTTCATAAATTCAAATGCCATGGAACAGCTAGTCACTGTTCCCACGAGAGGAGAAAATATACTAGATCTCATTGTCGCAAACATGGGGACAAAATGCACCACACCAGAAGTATATCCCTCATTGGTGAGATCTGATCATAAACTAATCTCACTGGAAATCCACATCCCACCCCCACCCCAAACAAAAAAGACCATAGTGAAGAACTTCTCTAAAGCAAACTTCACACTACTCAAGACTGGTGTGGTATCCTTCAAGGCCCCTGAGCCAGAGGAAACCACAACCCAAGCTGCGGAAGCCCTTACAAATGCCTTCTATGAACACCTCCAGGACTGCATGGATCAGGCAATCCCAAATAAAACCAAGACTCTTTCCACAAAGGGCAAACGTCCAGTCTGGTGGACCCCAGCCATTAACAAACTTTACAATAAGAGGAGAAAGCTATTACATGATAGAACAAAATCCATAAAAGGGAAGTCACCCCTGATCATTATTAGTAAAAAATAATGTCTATGAACACCTCCAGGACTGCATGGATCAGGCAATCCCAAATAAAACCAAGACTCTTTCCACAAAGGGCAAACGTCCAGTCTGGTGGACCCCAGCCATTAACAAACTTTACAATAAGAGGAGAAAGCTATTACAAGATAGAACAAAATCCATAAAAGGGAAGTCACCCCTGATCATTATTAGTAAAAAATTACGAGCACTCATAAAATCAACTAAGGCCAATTTTGAGAGAAAAATTGCCATGGATTCAAAGGACAATCATAAGGCCTTTTTCAGCTATGTTAGGAACCTGGGTGGAAACTCCCAGATATGCTCAGAATTAGTCCAAAATGATACAAAATCACTGAACCCACAGACATTGCCAACATACTGGCAGACAGGTTCAGTGCAAACTTCACCCCCTCTCCCCTAAAGGAGAGATAACTATCCCAGCCAGTGTAGCCTCCCGGACATCTCAAATGCGCAGGTGAAAGCTGCTCTCTCTAAAGCTAAAAACACAGCATCAATGGGACGGATGGTGTCCCCGGCTGTGTGCTACGAGCTAAATGAGGAATTAACCCGCACATAAGGCAGCTGTTTAATCTCAGCCTTACCACAGGATACGTGCCCAAGGAGTGGCGTACGGCAACTGTGGTCCCACTCCACAAAGGCGGCGCCTCACGGACCCTGGTAATTACCGCCCCATAAGCAACAAGTCTAGTCTGCAAAGCTATGGAGAGGATCATAATGGAGCTCATAAACAAAGATATAGGGGACTTGCAGACATTGGACCCGACCCAGTTTGGCTTTGTCAAGGGAAGATCATGCCTTTTGAACTTGGTGACTTCTTCGAAACAGTCACCAAGGCCATTGATGAGGGAAAGGCAGTCCATATAGCCTACCTTGACCTTGCAAAGGCTTTCGACACAATACCCCACTTGGATATTGTAGAAAAACTTACCAGCTTAAATGTAAACCCATATGTCACAAGATGGGTTGCAAACTGGCTTAAGGACAGAACCCACAGGGTTAGAGTTGCTGGCGCTGTGTCAGACTCCAAGCCGGTCACAAGTGGTGTCCCACAGGGCTCGGTCCTTGGCCCCCTATTGTTTGGCATCTACTTCTCAGAAGTACAGGCCAGCATGGGAGGACTTTGGCTGACAAAGTTTGCAGACGACTGCAAACTGGGCCATAGTGGAAAGTGCATCGGACACGGATATCCTTCAGAAGGGACTCACGGAAACAGATAGCTGGTGCCAGAGCCATGGCCTGAAGTTAAACGCCAAAAAATGTATAGTCATACCCTTGGGAAAAACAAGGTAACCCCAAGCTACCATATAGGTGGCAATCCACTAAGCACAGAAGAGGTTATCAGGGACCTGGGGACCCAGGTTGACAGTGGCCTTTCTTTTGACACTCACATTGCTAAAGTGGTTAGAAAGACCTTCTACATTTCCCACCTGATCATGAAGGGATTCACATCCAGATCTAGTGAGGTCATTGTTCACCTGTACTCTTCACTTATCAGACCAATGATCGAGTACAATGCCCCATTCGGGATGTATCTCACCCAACATCTGCAGCAATTGGAGAGACCCCAAATGTTCCTCACCAAAAGGATAAAGGGACTCCAAAATCTGTCATATGCTGCCAGATTGAAGAAACTCCAGCTCTACTCAGTCGCATACCGTCTGCTCAGAGGTGACATGTGCCTGACATACAAGGCCATGTCCAACCCGGAATTAATGGACATGCTCCACCTCAAAAAATCCAAATCCACCAAAACCACTAGAGCAAGCGACTTAAACCTTAGCACGGATATAAATAGGATGTGCTGGAGGGATAGATTTATCACTCAGAGACTCCCTATGCTGTGGAATAAAATCCCAGTCCATGTGAGGCAGAGCACCTCGCTGACTCTGTTCAAGAGAAATCTAGACCTGTGGATGGGAGATCGTAGGTTTACCCCGGGAATCATCTCTGTGTCACTGCTGGACAGAGGCACAACAAACTAATGGGCACAGTATTTTTTCATATAAGGGGTGGCGTAAGCCACAAAAATTTGGGCTAGGCTTATAAATGCCTTAGGGCAGATAGCCTAGTATAAACCTATGAACCTATGAACCTATGAACCAATGCACCATCAGACAACAGGAGGGGGACTTACCCATCTTTGCCCCACAAACAGCTTGACAGCAAATACATGATGTAATTCCTCACACAACCAAGTGCAACCAAAAGTATATTGATATCAAGGCAAGACCTGTTATTTGTAAATTTATTCTATGAAACATATTTGGATGTAGTGCACTTACTGATCACACAACCTGAATGATTATTCCTTGTAAATATACAGCTCCTACCTTTCAGTGTTTCTTGGTCATTCATCAGTTATCTGACCAGTACTCAGAGACATGCAGTGTTTTAGACAATCAATATCATTTACCTTAAAATGTGTGAGAATATTCACTGGGAACACTATGATATGCAGTTGTCATCAAATTAATGGAACGTTGGATGGCACGAACAATCATAGACTGCTGTTTTGGGGTTAGGGAGTATGGAACGTGGAAGGGTATAATGTTCTTTCAAGGGGGGCTGGACCCAGGCTGAGCTACTGTTAGGGCACAAATAAGAATATGTTGCTCTTGTTATACTCCTTGTTTTGCATCCTGCCAGTTTGATCTTGTGGGGATGGTGAAACCAGAAACTGCTATGTGCCTCATTATTTTTGAACTTCTATCTGTTATGATTTCCCATTACAAATATATGGTGTTAAACTAAGAGCATGCAGTGATCATCATTACTTTTGGGAAGTATTAATGTGTGAATCTTTGAAGCCTGAGGCCTACTATTTGCTAATGGACACATAAAAGTCAAATAACTTTCTTCTATCACATGTGTCATTAATTTCTGTACAAATCTCCTACCTTGTAGTTGCTTACAGTACCAAGTGATGAACTACAAGGGCATTTCATAATATAATTATACAATAAGGTACATGTTCAAGACTTACCTTGTAAGTGCAACAGTTACCACCGTGTTAGTTCAGGGATGACAGTGATGCAAGCAGTACACAGCCAATACATGGGGAAGTAAAGGCTGTGGCTCTGTTTTTAGGCCAGCAGAAGTCACAGGGTTCCTGTATTGTGTCTCTGTCCACTCTGTAGCACTGTACAATGTCCATGTCATGTATGTTGTGATAAGTTAAATGTGGCTGAAAACTCTTTTCTGTCTCGACCTAGGCTTATTGGCAGCAGCAGCAGCTCCTGACATTGTCTGTGTAGACTTTCTGTGTCTGTACTCCTCTAAGTTTAAAATCCACAGGAAGAAAACAATATGGAGTCTACATGGTTGCTTTATAACTTCTTGAATAGCTCCATCAGACTGGATGATTACCATGCAATTCATATGCTTATGCTGTAATTAGCATTATTGAAACAAAGCCTAGATGGATGTAATTCATTAATAATCAACTGAATTATAAAAAGGCAAATGTGTAGCTAGCCAAACTGATGGTGAGGATACTTGCTACATGTTCAGAAAAGCAACATTTCCAAAGCTATCATTACAGAGGAGTATTGAACTCCAGCAGGTATACTGTCATTTTTGTTTACCTACATAATACATATGCTGAAATATATTAATGAATAATGTGAAACAAAGTCTTTTACACTGTTATCTGCATGCATTATGCAAACATGAACTAAGAATTGGTACACTTAATGTGGGTTTACTGATGGGACGCATCTTAGAAGTGGATGACATGATGATATGGAGGAGGCTGGACATCCTATGTATCCAAGAGACAAGATGGAAGGGCAGTACAGCAAAGCCACTTGGCTTGGGATCCAGAGTCTCCTATTCAGGAGGGGAGAGGCTAGAAATGGTGTGGGAATTGTGGTGAGAGAGAGGCTTCAGAAGTCATTGAGGGATATCTTCAGAATTAGTGACAGACTCATGGCAATCACTCTCCAGTGTAATGGTAGGGCAGTATTCATTATATCAACATATGCCCCACATCAGATTTGTGATAGTGAGGAAAACAGTGCATTCAGACAGCAGTTGCAAGACCTACTAAATAAAGCAGGACAACATGAACTGGTGTTGGTAATGGGTGATTTGAATGCACTTATCGGGACAGACAGAACAAGACACAAGGGCTGCCTGGGTCCACATGTGTGGGGCAACAGGAGTAAAGAAGAATAGGCCATTCTAGACTTCTCTCTAGCAAATGGCTTGATAGCAGCCAACACATGGTTCAAAAAGAAAGACAGTCACAAAATCACATACAAGAGTGGCCAACATGCAACTCAGGTAGACTTCCTCCTAGTAAGGAAAAGGCACTGGGGAAGAATCAATGATTGCAAAATCACCCCCAGTGAAACAGTCAGCCCACAGCATAAACCACTGGTTGCCAAAGTCAGCTGCAAGCAGTGGTCAGAGAAGCCAACAGATACCAGGTTAAAGACCTGGAAGTTGATAGGAGAGAAAATACAACAGTTCAAGGAATTACTTCAGGGCTCTAGCACCCCAAGAGGATGAGGAAATAGGTGGAGTTGAAGAAGAATGGCAGCACCTCAAACCAGTATGTGTGAGGACAGCAGAACAGATATGTGGCCAAGTCACCTATGGAGATAAGGTATATAAAGAAAGCTGGGAGTGGAATGCAGAAGTCCAGGAAGTCATCAAAAGAAGGAAGGAGTGCAGGAAAAAGTAGGAGATAGAAAAGACTGACCAGGCTAGAAAGGAATACTGGTTGGCTAATAAAGAGGCTAAGAAAGTAGTTGCAATATCAAATAAAAAGGTATCAGATGCACTGCACCAACTTCTAGAAAGGGACTTATTAGTTGGCACAAAGAAACTATATCAAGTTGCAAGGCAAAGACAGAAAGATAAAGAAGATAGTCAGACACCCTTCATAAGGGATGCCTGCAACAACCTACTCGCCAGTCCACAGGACATCAAAGGCAGATGGAAGGAATATTTCCAGCAGCTTCTGAATGAAGAACACCTCACATAATCTGTACTGCCCCAGACACAGGCAACAATGAAAGAGGAGGAGGAGCCCACCCTAGAAGAAGTAAGAACAGCACTAAGGAAAATGAAGTCAGGGAAAGCAGCAGGCTCAGATGAAGTCACAGCAGATATGATAAAGGTGCTGGGTGAAATAGGGGAGAAATGGCTCCTGAGGGTACTAATAGTAGTGTGGAGAGAAAGGTGTAGATAACTGGAGAATAAGCATACTTGTGCCAGTGTACAAGAACACAGGGGACATCCACAACTCTGGGCAGTACAGAGGAATCCAACTCCTATCACATTGCATGAAAGTTCTGGAGAAGGTGATTGATGAACAGATACACAGAGTAGTAGAATGTAAGATGGGAGATGAGAAGGTCAGATTCAGGTCAGGATGCAGCACAACTAACCTGATGTTTGCCGTGAGACAGACAGCTGAGAACAAGCTAGAGATGAGGAAAGGGTCCAGTTGGGCATTTTTAGACCTGGAAAAGTATATGACAAGGTCCCAAGAAAGCTGATCTGGGCAGTACTGTGGTGGTTCAAAGTCCCAGAAACATTGGCAGAATTAGTGCAGGCTATGTACAAGGACCAGTGACTCAAGTACAAACAGTATTTGGCCTCACATAGGCATTCCCAGTGGGAGTGGGTATACACCAGAGTTCAGCTCTGAGCCCACTGCTGTTCATACTGGTGATGGACTACACTAGCAAACAGGTTGAAGGGGACAGATCAAAACGTTGCTGTATGCAGATGGTGTGGCATTACTGGCAGACTCTGAGCAAGAACTCCAGCAAATGATCTAGAACAATGGAATGCAAAACTGAAGGCACATGAGATTAAACTAAGCATTGATAAGACAGTGGTAATGGCTGCAAACTAGGGAAATCAGAAGAAGCTGAGAACTGAGATAGATGGGAAGACAATGGAATAGGTAAATAGCTTCAAGTATTTGGGAAGAGTGGTTAAAGAGAAGGGAAGTCTGAATGAAGAGGTCACAGCTAGAATCAGAGGGACTGCAGCCAACTAGCATAGAGTATCAGGTGTAGTGTATGACAGAAGAATGCCAAAGAAGCTGAAAAGTAAGGTGTACAAGACAGTGGTGCGACCAGTACTACTATATGGTACAGAAACCTGGGCAGTAAAGACAGAGCAGATGAAGAAGCTAGATGTGATGGAAATGAGTGTCTGAGAAGGGTGGTAGGATGCACTTTGTGGGACAGACAAAGAAATGAGGACATAAGAGCATAAGCCAAAGTAGCTCCAATTGCAGAAAAGGTCAAAGAGAACAGATTACGGTGGTTTGGACACGTGCAGAAAAACAGAAGACAATCTGGTGAGGAAGATTTGGGACAGACAGGAAGAAGATACGAGGAAAAGAGGATGTACAGCAAAGAGACTAATGTATTGTGTGAATGAAGATCTGTGACAGTCAGGCAAGAGTGTCGAAGAAGGCAGGAGTGTGGCACTGAATCAAGAGAGATGGCGACAGTTAACATGATACCCCGACCCCATGTAGAAAATGGGAAAAAGGGGGCTAATGATGATGATTGTATGCATTCGTTAGACATGTACTGATGACACGGCCATGTTTGTCATGCCATTTCAGAGGTTTAAATGACTGACAATTCATGAAAATAGTCAGCTGCCTGATACATATGTACAAATGTTTCAGGGACAGGCCCTTTCAATGCCTGTTTAGCATTTCAAATGTGTTTTATTAGCAAAATGTTTCATGTGCTTGTTTTTTAGTGGGTGGGGGAAGTAAAGAAAAGTTACTGTTAATGCCACGAACTAGAATGGACTGCTCATTTTGAGGGGGTACAGCTGAGATACTGCTATGGCACATATGGGGGTATGTCGCTCTTGCGGTACAGCTGAGTTACTGCTATGGCACATACGGGGGTATGTCGCTCTTGCGGTACAGCTGAGTTACTGCTATGGCACATACGGGGGTATGTCGCTCTTGCGGTACAGCTGAGTTACTGCTATGGCACATATGGGGGTATGTTGCTCTTATGGTACAGCTGAGTTACTGCTATGGCACATACGGGGGTATGTCGCTCTTGCGGTACAGCTGAGTTACTGCTATGGCACATACGGGGGTAAGTTGCTCTTGTGGTACAGCTGAGTTACTGCTATGGCACATATGGGGGTATGTCACTCTTGCGGTACAGCTGAGTTACTGCTATGGCACATACGGGGGTATGTCGCTCTTGCGGTACAGCTGAGTTACTGCTATGGCACATATGGGGGTATGTCGCTCTTGCGGTACAGATGAGTTACTGCTATGGCACATACGGGGGTATGTCGCTCTTGCTACTCTCCTTGTCTTGCATCCTGCATGTTGTTAATATTTCACATCTGTAGGGCCCATATCTATGCAGGAAGAATGCAGAGTCCCTGTAATCACATATACGCAGGTAAAAGCTGCACTCTCAAAAACCAAAAACACAGCATCCATGGGACTGGACAACATCCCAGGCTGCATTTTACGTGTACTTCAGAATGAACTGGCTCCCCACCTAATCACCATGTTCAAACATAGTCTCACATCAGGCTTTGTGCCCACTGAATGGCGCACAGCAACAGTTATCCCACTCCACAAAGGGGGAGCCACCACTGATCCAGGGAACTATCGCCCTATTAGCCTGATGAGTCTGGTCTGCAAAGCCATGGAAAGTATCAACATGTAATTCATAAAGAAAGGCATCGGTAGCCTCCAAACTCTGGATCCCACCCAGTTCAGGTTAGTGAAGGGCAGATCATGCCTCCTGAACCTGATTGACTTCTTTGAGGCAGTCACCAAAGCTGTAGACGAGGGTAAGGTGGTTCACACAGCCTATCTTGACCTCACCAAGGCTTTCAACACCATCCTCCATTCTGGAATTATAGCTAAGCTAACTAAACTAGGTATAAATCCCTATGTCACAAGATGGGTTGCCAACTGGCTCACTGACAGAACCCACACTGTAAAAGTTGCAGACTCCAAATCTGACTTCAAACTAGTAAAAAGTGGAGTACCACAGCTTTCAGTCCTGGGTCCTCTCCTGTTTGATATCTACTTCTCTGAAGTACATGCTAACACAGAAGGCCTCTGGCTAATGAAGTTCACAGATGACTGCAAACTAGGAACCATAGTTGAGTCCCCAAATGATGTGGACATCCTACAGAAGGGCCGCACTGAGACAGATGCCTGGTGTCAGAGCCATGGCCTCAAGCTCAATGCCAAAAAGTGCATTGTCATCCCCTTTGGTAAAAACTCTGCACCCATGAACTACCACATAAATGGCTGTCTGCTTAATGCCGAATGTCTGATAAGAGACCTTGGGACCCAGGTGGACAGTAGTCTCTCCTTTGATAATCACATGGCACAGTAGTCAGGAAATCCTTCGATTTGGCACACCTCATTACATAAGGGTTCTCATCCAGGAAAAAAGGAGGTCATTGTTCCCTTCTACTCGGCATGCATTAGACCCATTATAGAGTACAATGCCCCTTTTGGAATTACCTCACAAGACATCTGCAGCAGCTGGAAAGGCCACAGAAGTATCTCACAAAGAGGATTACTGGCCTCAAACAGATGCCCTACACTGACCATCTCAAAAAACTCCAGCTTTTCTCCGTAGCATATTGCCTACTCAGAGGTGATCTCTGCCTAACAATATAAAGCTATGTTAAACCTAGAGCTGTTGGACATGCTACACCTTAAGAAATCCCAACCCCTCTGAACTACATGCTCTAGGGACCTAAACCTTGTCACCACAATAAACAGGACACCCTGGAAGGATAGATTCCTGTCCCAGAGACTTCCTATGCTCTGGAGCAAGTTATCCATCTATGTCAAGCAAAGTTCCTCATTAGCACTCTTCAAGAAAAATCTTGATGAGTGGATGGGAAATAGGAAATACACCCTGGGGATCACTTCTGTGGCTCTGCACGACAGGGGCACAGGAAATTCACTTTCTTGGGTGGCGTAAGCCAAGGAACCTTGTTGACTAGGCTTACTTAGGCCCTTGGGCCTATAGCCTAGCACCTACCTATGAACCTATATAGAATATTTTATGTTTTTCCAGTGGGTACTACTGACTGTCTACTTTAACTATTTTATCTAGTAACAGATACTTTGTAGTTATGTGATACTTGCAAGTATTATCATTCTATTGTCTTTTAGAACTCAAAAAAGTCATTGAGGTGCAGATCTCCCCATTTAGTGAGGCAGAGAATACAGTAATTGTGGATGTGCTCCATCAACATGGTGCTTTTCTTCTCAGAAGGGGTCATCCCAATATGCCAGAGATGCGGGGACTATTGCAGCAGATCATTGCAAACATAAATGCTGTGGGTGGCCACAGCCATACTTATGAGCAGGTGCACCACAGGGCCATTAATATGATCATGTCTGCACAGAGGTGTGCAGTTGCTCTTGCCTGAGACCAGAGGGTAACCAGGGATGGGCCTGCTGCAGAATGACCTCTTACCCCCAGTGAGGGATTCCTGGCAAATCTTCTACAATGGGACAACTCACAGCAGAGTGGCCTACAATATGTGGTTGATGTGGGTCCCCTTCCTTAGTCCCAGGAAGACCATCCAGGTAAGATTTGTTATATGACCAGTTGAATACTGTTGTATAGTAAAACAATTCAAATAAAAGGTACTTCTGTGTCACATGTCTTTTGGGGGAGTTGAAGATTGGTACAGTGATAAGTTCAGTTTGGAGTTGTCAGCCATGTTTTTGCTGAATGTACACTTCATGCAGATTGGGAGGAGTACATGTAATACCCCTTGTCCTATTGTTAAAAATTATGATATTGGCCTTGCATCTTTCTTAACTTATTTTAGGACTGTCATGAATCCAATCACATATGTCTTCTGCAGACGGTAAGCCAAATAAAGTTGTTTCAGTACTGCAGATCAATTTCTAAAAGTATAATGTGTCATTTAAGGCCTGTTGTTTGTATTGCTGTACTGTCTGTAATAGTGGTGACACTGTTAGCTGTTTAACATATATTGCATCATAGTATAGTGCAGGTGTTATTGTATGCCTGTGTTTCTCCCTTTTATTCACAGGTGATCATGAAATGGGAGTGTGGGCCCTGAGCCGCCTGATGTCAGTGTCTCATCAGACACTGATGATGATGGTGGCAAAACTGAGGCACAGTCTGGCGGGTGCAGAAGTTGAATCTGACACAGAGTTTAGCATACAACCACCCCCTTCTTTTTCCCTGAAAACAGGCAGTACACCTATGCCTATCCACTGAGACCACAGATATAGGACAGGTGGAGGCATGACATTGAGCAGGGAGGTGTGGCTCCTGTGGCTTCAGTGCCTGTTGAATCTGGCTGTAGCCAAAGTTTAGGTGAGGTACCACAGAGGAGGGTTGATAGGGGATTTCAAAGGGGGCCTCCTGTCCCTCCTCCACTTGGAGAAGGTGTAGCTTCCCATGTCAGTGTCACACAATGTATGTTTAAGGCCATCATGGAGGCACAGGCATACTCAGAAATGTGGCCCAGACAAATGTTCAGGGTAGTGGATGTGGCACAGTCTGACATGTGTGACTGCCTCCACCATGTCATCGATTCCCTGGATTGGGTTAATGACATGTTGGAACGAGGGTGTCTGTGATGGACCGAGGGGTGCCTGCATGGAACGAGGGTGTCTGTGATGGACCGAGGGGTGCCTGTCATGGAATGAGGGTGTCTGTGATGGACCAAGGGGTGCCTGCATGGAACGACCAGTGTCTGTGATGGACCGAGGGGTGCCTGTCATGGAATGAGGGTGTCTGTGATGGACCGAGGGGTGCCTGTCATGGAACGAGGGTGTCTGTGATGGACCGAGGGGTGCCTGTCATGGAACGAGGGTGTCTGTGATGGAATGCTTGCTCAGAGGGGCACGGCATCCCCATGGCCATAGGTCAGCCACATCTGCTGGTAGTCAACATGGTCATGCCCAATCATGCTCCTGTAGTGGCAGTACTTCTGCTGGCCCATATGGCAATGTGCTGTCCTCACTCAAATGTATCAGGCCATGGTGTTGTGGTCCTGGGCATTCCCATGAAGGGAGCACATCCAGCAGACATCTGTCATGCTCAGGTAGCAGCACTCCATTCGACTTTGGGCATGGAGGTGTCAGTGCAACTCCTGGCAGAGCCAGTTCTCATAGTCAGGAGTGACAGTGATGAACTTACACCTCTACTATGCATGACTCACACCTGTCCAACATACAAGATTTAGAGCTAGCACTGAGCTTAGCTGGGTTCATGCAGACTCTCACACACCACTTTTACATGGAAGACCCCTACAGAAACACACACAGCCTGCCTTCTTCCCTTTTTCCCTCACACACACTTTCTGACCTTTTGTGTCAGCCTAGGCCTCCTGCCACCTCCTCCCAGCACCCTGTGCAAGTGTTGATGACTGTGCCATTTTTGGATTCAGGGATACAAAAGCTTTGTGTCTGATGCACAGGGTACATAGCTATGTTAGTGCCTAGTATATCTGCATTTGTGTTGTTGAACTGATAATTGTTAAGTGTCAGCTATATTTGCCTTGACAACTGATATAGTGGATAGCATCATCATGTCAGTAATTTCTAGTGTGTTCTCTTATAAGGGTCATGAAGTCACTAACTCCAAAGTATGTCATTACTTTATGACCTTTTCTCTTTAATGTTTTCCAGTATATACGTATGGTGCACATCATAAAAGTGCCATCACATTCAGAACTCATGACTGTATGACAGCGCATTAGTCAGACTCACCAGAACAGTAATATAGCATAATCCTCTCTTTTACAGGAACTTCACCAGACACATGGACAGACTACAGGGCTTTCTCATCAAAATAACACAGGGCCTAATAACCATGACATGATATATGTGGGTAGATCAAAAGACATGTCACTGTCATCTGTCTGGTATTGCATTAAATTGTAACTGCTATTCTAAGTCCATTATTTTGATTTAAGCACTTGGGCTTCAGGCCAATTGTCTTACATTAATACAGTTTGTAGTCTACACTCTTGTGGGATGAGACAGTAGGCTCTGTCCTTTTGATCTTGGAATTTCTGGTTGAGTGCCTATTGTGGCTGTAGTTCTAAGTGTCTTTGTTATGGTTTCAGCACATGAGCTCCAGACCACTTATTATACACTAGGAAGGTTTGTTGTCTATACTGTTGTTGGAGTGTTTTGCTGAATTGCTGCTGCAAACCGTTTGTTCTGTTGAGAATGTGATTTTCTGCACTTTGGATTTCTAGCACTTCTGTATTTTATAGCATAGGCTCGATTCATACTTGCTGAATCTAAACTGTTTGGTATCACTGGAGCACTAACACCTGCCCTCTTATATTAAGATGGCCCCTCTTCACTCTTTTGACAGACCTGTGCAGCCAAGAACCCATCTGAGTTGGGGATTGCTGGAATAAGGCACACTCTTGGCCTTTCCCTTTGTTTACTTTTTTAAAATAGTTTAACTTCACTGGTATTCCAGTGTTGTGTTTTGGCAGGTTTGTACTGTTTTCCATAGCTGCTCAGAGCTTGCACTGCTGCACTGTGAGCAATTCAGGTGTGTATTGTGAATCACTGACACAGTTTTGTAACCCTAACCCTCCATAGACTAGAAACATTTTGCTAGTCTTACACCAAAACTTGGTCCATCTAGCGCACTTCCCACTAGCTACTACAGAATGTATACCTTCCATAATGGATGGACAGTTTTCCACTATTTCTCCAGGCAGCCTGATTTACATGGGCATCCCAAGGCAACAGAGTATCTGTCTCATGTATACCAACAACCAGTTACTGCTAAAATAAACTAATGCAACATATGAGACCTGTAGCTATACTATGAATTTAGAATAATTTATCTCACCTAACAGCAAACCAGATATCAAACATGTTGTCAGCACACACAATTCACCTTTTGCACATAAGAAGCTCACAACACATAAACCCACATATGCAGAGGTACATGCTAGAAACTTATCTAAAGATCAGAGACCTCCCAAGCACAAACCTACTGCACACACATTGCAGACCCAACAGAATCCACTACACATAATAATACACACAACAGTGTCTCAGCCAATATGTCCCTCAGGCAAAGCACCTCAAAAACAAATGTCTTGGTCATAAGTGACTCCATAGTGAGACACACAGATGTCCCCTTTACCAGGCTGGATAAAGAGAAGGTCATAGTCAGCTGCCTGTCAGGTGCCAGGGTCCATCAGATCATTCATACACTCAAGTCTCTCAACAAGTACCATTATGACTCTGTCACAGTCCATGTTGCAGTGAATGACTGGAGACATACCTCACAGTACTATATGAAGGTGCTTGTCTCCCCCACAGTGGCCTTTTTAGGCAATGTCAGAACAGCTAAAGTCCCAACGTAAAACAGAAACAATCCACTAGAGACAAACGACTGAAGGTTATGCTGCTTAATGTAAGGAGTGTAAATCAGAAACTGCACTCAGTGTAAGAACTCCTTACCTTGAAAGATGCTCATGTCTGTGCAGTCACACAGACATGGTTCAAGGCCACAGAGAGCCCCCTGGTCATGCAAGGCTAGAATGCCTTCCACACATTCAGATATCAAAACAAGCATGAAAGAGACAAAGGTGGAGTGTATACATCTTTGCTAAAGACAGATACCCTGCAAGACTGGTAAAAAGAGTGTGCACCTTCGTTGCTCTGCTCCAAGTCCAGCTAACGGTGTGTAAAACCCACTTCCTTATTGCTGCTAGCTACAGGTCCCCCATCATGGATCACAAGTACCACTCTGCCTACTTAGACCTACTTGAGGCACTCACTACACAGCCCAACACCTTGGTGATTTGTTATTTCAACTATACTTCCATCAGTTTGGAGCCATATATGTGCACAAACATGTTCACCCTAAAGTTCCTGGACTTTCTTAATATACATGCTGTGTAACAGATAGTCTGCACTTCCCCAAGGAGCTCAAATATCATAAAGTTAGTACTCACCAACATAGTGGTTCTCTGCACTAAAACCCCTGTGTGTTGGCCGCCCTGGTCAGGTTGGATCACAATTCAGAAAAAACACCATAGCACTGGATGTAACACAGCAGAATATCCAATTTATTGTAAGTAAGCGCTTTCAAGGGTTCACCTCTTCATCAGATTTAGATAAAAATGACTTTAAACAACCACATTAAATAGTATTCCAATTAACATTAATTACTTCAATTAAAAACAAGCCGTTATGTATAGAATAGCTTTTCTGATCTTCAATCTACTAAAAACTAATATGATATCAGAGCCACTCTTTGAATACTTCTCAGTTGAACATTCAGTGGTACCAATTGTATATGATTTTCCAAAAGTTCATAAATGTCTTAGTACTCCATCCATGCGACCTATAGTCTCTGGCAGAGGCTGGGCTACGGACCCCCTATCCATGTTTGTTGAAAATAACTTACATCACATGTTAGAAGAGTGTGAGACTTCTAAGGGACAGTAAAACCTTTTTAGAGTTATTACAAATTAAATGGAAACCTGACTATTCTGAATGTTACTTTGTTACTATGGACATTGTATCCCTGTTCATGGTCATACCGAATCAATGGGGTATTGATAGTATTAGTGAACTATTGCATAGCAAGGGGGTTCAGGGTGATAAAATATGCTTGATTTGTAGCTTATTGGACATTATTTTAAGTAACAATGTTTTTATGTTCAGTGATGAATACTACATTCAAAAGGTTGGTGTGGTAATGGGCACAGCTTGTGCCAACAGCTACACCAACCTTTCATTGATGCAGTGGGAAACAGAGTTTATACTCTCTAATATGACCTATGTCAACTCTGTCTTGTGGTATACTAGATTTGTGGATGATATTTTTTATTATGGCAAGGAACTGAGACAAGATTAAAACAGTTTATGCACTATCTCAGTACGACCACTAATTTTTTGAGATTCACATACAATTATAGTTTACAACAGGTGGAATTTTTAGATGTGACTGTTAGTAAGCATTCGCTCAATACTGTTAAAACTAGTTTGTATAGGAAACTGGTTAGAAATAATAACCTATTGCACAATACAAGTATGCACCCGAACCATTGCAAACGTAATATAATAAAAGAACAGGTGGTCAGGTTGATGAGATTACATAATGATGATGCAGAGCTGAATTCAGCTTTAGAGTCCCTTAAACTGGATTTTATAGAAAGGGATTATAAAAGTAAAGATATAGACAGGCACATTAAAGAGGCATGGAAAGACAGACATGGTAGCTGTAAACCATACTTTACCAACCATGCAACAGTATGTGACACACATGTAGGTAGTGTTGTTGAGAGTAGTGAGATGCTATGACAGATCACTAATGAGAGTAGTAATGATATGAGAATAACTCTGACATATGCCAGTAATATAAATATGATCTGCGATGTCATCAATAAGAACTGCAATATATTCTCTACTTTGGATGGGTTGAAGGGGATAGTAGGAGACAAAACTAAGTTTAGCTTTTGAAATAATAAGACCCTAAAGAGCCATCTTTGTTACAAATCTAGTTTAAATAGGACTATTCTTAGATCAGATAGAGTAGGTACATATACATGCAGGAGTTGTACTGCCTGTGCATATATATACACAGGTACTAACTTTGTACACCCTAAGCTAGGCTTCAGAATAGAGCCTTCTCACTACGCTGACTGTAAAACAGTCAATGTAATATGAGTTATTGTGTCAAATGTTTTTCATATTATATTGACATGACTACTCGACAGTTCAAAGACAGGATATTTGAACATATGAGGGATATAAGAAATAAAAAGGAAAGCAGTGCCTTGGCTGTACACATCAGGAATGAAGGTAGTCAGCATGTTTAAGTTTCTGGTCTTGGAAATACTTGCAGTCAGAAAAAGGGGAGGAGACATGAGGAATATTACTGAGGCAGCTGAACAAAAATGGGTTATGTTACTGCGCGCTGATAAAGCACCTGGTTTGAATAATATGGTCTCCATTAAACCTTTCCTGAAAGCGAGACAATTGCGTCACTAGTTTTTAGTTTATGTATGCTGTGATGTTTTTAAAAATGTTAAGTATGGCTTTAAATAATTTAATTGTTTTTAATTGAAGTAATTAATATTAATTGGAATACTATTTAATGTGGTTGCTTCAAGTCATTTTTATCTAAGTCTGATGAAGAGGTGAACCCTTCAAAGTGCTTACTTACTTTCTTACAAAGTGCTTGCTTACAGAATTGGATAGTCTGCTGTGTTGCATCCAGTGCTACGGTGTTTTTTCTCACTTGTTTCTTTTTGCTCTGGTTGTATTATTGCCCAAGGCTATATTCTTTGTTTATATTCGTTTGGATCACAATTCAGTCTTGTTCACATTCACAATCCTAGCTGACACCTCCTCAAGAGTAAAAAGGATGAAACATTTATCCAAAGCAAACTATAGCCAATAAACTGATACCATAAATAGTTGCAAACCCTCTGCTACCAGTGTCAACCAACAATGAGTGTTATATAGAGGTGGAAACAAATGGGCTGTATAAACACCTATAGAAATGTATAGAGTCAGCTGAGCATGAATGGATCAAAACAAGGGCCTCACAGAAAACAAGCTACCCTGGTGGGCATCAAGGATGCATAAGTTATACAACAAGTGGAAGAAAGCTATGTCTAAGAACAAGAGGGAACTGACTCAGTTGAGGAAGGACACCCTCCACAGCTTGAACAAGGAAATTATCATTCTTGTATAGTTCTCTAAAGACATGTGTGAACCTAAACTAGCATCCCTAGCTAAAGGTAATCAGGAGGAATTCCTTAGCTATGTCAGAAATCTAAAAGTGAAAGGCCAGCTTTGTGCCACACTAGTAGTGGACGGTAACACTCATACTACCCTGAGGACATTGCCAACCTGCTACCAGATGGTTTGGAGCAAACTTCACCCCCTGTCCCCACCAGACATGCCCCCAAAGTATACCTGTCACCTGTCCTTTACCTAGTATCAGCAAAGAGCAGTTCATAGCCACACTCTCCATTGGCAGAAATACAAGCCTCTATAGGACCTAATACCATCACCGGCTCCCTATTAAATGGTATGAAATAGGACCTAGCAGAACTAATTGGCACTCTCTTCAACCACAGTGTAAGTACTGACTTTGTTTCAGCAGAGTGGAACATAGCAACAGTAATTCCCTTTCACAAAAGGGTCTTTCAATCGACCCTCAAAACTATAGCCCCTAAGCTTCAGCAGTCATATCTACCAGGCCATGGAAAGAATAATCATGACCCTTATGAACAAAGACATAGGTGACATTCAAACTGCTGTCCAGACACAATTTGGTTTCATTAAGGATAAGACATGCTTATTTAAAAATGGTGGATGACTTTGAGGATGTTACCAAAGCCCTGGATGAAGGCAAAATGCTACACCCAGCCTATCTTAACTTAGTCAAGGCTTTTGACACAATCCCACACTCAGGCATCATTGATGAACTCACACAGCTGAGGGTTAACCACTATGTCACTAGACGGATAGCCAACTACATCACCAACAGAACCCATAGAGTCAAATATGGGGATTTCACCTCTAGCAACATACCAGTTACAACTGGTATACCACAAGGATCTGTGCTGGGCACCCTACAGTTTGGAATATATTTCTCAGACATCTATGGGAAAATAGATGGCCTGTGGCCTACCATGTTCACTGATGACTACTAACCAGGTGCAGTCATTGAGTCCCCAATGGAGTTGACATACTGCAAGAAGGACTTAGACAAAAGATTGGTGCCACGTCCACAGACTTATAAATGCTAAACACTGTGTTATCATCCCTTATGGCGAAGGGGGATTCCCTGCACATTACAATATTAGCAATACCCCCCAGATGAAACCCTGTGGAGAGAGATTTGGGAACACAGGTTGATAGCACCTATTAACTTCTATCACCATGTGTCCACAGTGGTAAGAAAGGCCTTATATGTTGCACATCTCTTAAATGAGGGCATCACATCCAGAGCTAAGAATGTTATAACTCCTCTATATACATCCTTTATCATACCACTAATAGAGTACAATGCTCCCTTGTGTATGTACTTCACCAGACACCTGTAGCAGCTGAGGACACCTCAGAGGTTTCTCACCAAGACAATACAGGGCCAGCAATACATGACTGCATGGACAGAATGAAGGCTCTGTCACTGTACTCTGTATCTTATAGGCTGCTGAGAGACGACTTGTGCCTGGCCTACAGAGCAGTCTCAGATCCTGTCCTAATGGAAATACTGCACATCCACAAGTAAATTGGGGTAAGATTCACTCACTCTAGGGATCCTAACATAGCCTGTAACATTAACATTCTGGAGTGACACATATGTCTCCCAGAGATTGCTACTCCTTTGGAAATAAAATCTCAATTCACATAAAACAGAGCTCTTCAATGACCCTAATTTAACTCATTACATCTGAGTGACACCTCCAGTCACATCTGCAGGTACCTCCTACTGCTCCTCAAGGCATCAGATATCACTTGTTTATGTTTGCATTAATAATTCCAAAACCATGCTACATACAACATATTAGAAGAGTTTATATTGAAGCATAAATGATGGCAAACACAACTATATTGATATTTGACCTCTGTCAATAAATATTTGTTAGAACTGTAAGGTGATAAGTTCAGTTTTTAAAGGCTCAAGCCACATCCACTGGGACTTAAAGATGCACACTCAAAAGAGCTGTACTGGAGGGAATGAGTTAAGAGTAACATAGCCAGCTGGATAGAAGAATGTGAATTTATCCTGGGTGTGTCAACCATGTCTCTCTTGAATAAGGGCAGTTGGTTATGATCATGCACTTATACTGCAAATATAGACCATACAAGTAAAGGAAAAATGGTATACCATGGCTAGGCTTATAAAGGCCCTAGTGTTAATAGCCTAGTAAACTCCTATGGACCTATGTTGATGTCTGCATAGGCTCCAGGCCAGTGTCTAATCCTGCCCTGTGGGATGGTTGTATATGTAATAATCTGATATAGCTGATTACATCAGCATTGTATGTTGAATGTGTGGTGGTACATCAGCATTGTCTGTTCAGCATATGGTGATAGTGTCCCACATGTTGGTGAAAAAGGATCTCTGTAATGTCAAGTAACATCACACACACACACACACACACACACACACACACACACACACACAGAGTTGACAGCAGTGAGAACAGAACCCCTCCCTAAGTATACAGACTACAGAACTCAGTACTTTACACAAGTGCCACTGCACAAGTCTGACTTTTATATGACTGCTGGTTAACTTATGGTAGATGACATCAGCAGGTCATGTGGGAGACATCAGTTTGGGAGGTCTGCATAGGCACATAGATTCAAAGGTTTATATGATGCCAGTAGCCTAACTGTAAAGTGTGTCTTAGGTGAGTAGAAACCTAGCTGCGTAAAAACATAAGTACCCTTATTGAGCATAGTTGGATGTTTGACTTTAGCAGAGCAAGGTTGTTAGCACCACCATTTAGCCCTGTCCATGAGGGAACATACAACTTTATATATTACACTTTGCAGTGTGGTTGGTATATGTATGTAAAAAAAAATGAGCCCCCACGGTTGTATTGTTTGGAGGGGGCAACACATGTATGTATTGTGAATATATGACGTATACTGAGCATGTGCCCTGAATTTGCAATGTTTCCCCATGTAGTTTTATGTCATTCAAAGGAAATGGACAATAAGCAGCAATAAAAAAGCATCAGATATACAGTTCCACAGAGCAGCGGATTTGTGTGATGGCTAACAAAGTACACACACATGCGAGTTAAGTCTGTTTGCACATTGGCAAGCTATGCACAAACGTAAGTAGCATTGCCAACACCAGTAAAAATAATACTCTATGGCATGTAATGTATTCAAACCCAGGATCATGTACATGGCAGTCCTAAACTTACACCTGTTGCTACAAGAATGTTGAGAAAACAGTTGTCTATTTTGCACTTCATTGCTGTAAACTGCAATGTAACAGTAGTAAAACAAAGATTGCACACTCTGTACTACAAGCCAGTGCAATCTGAACTCCAGGCCAGGTTTTCATGATGGCCAAGGGCACTAATTGAATCTATCCAGTTAGTATTTTTGTTCATCTGCTTCATAGATGGTCAACCTTGCTTCGTGCAAACCCAATAAACACAACCATTACCCGCAAATGCTATTTGCACTATGTGGTGACACGCAAAAAGGGCAATGAAAAAGGAGAGGAATAAGAAAGAAAACCTTAGTAATGTACACATATGAGTAAAATATATGTCTGCTGTCATGTTAAGGTACTTTCTGGTAATGTACACATATGAGTAAAATATATGTCTGTTGCCACATGTTAAGGTACTTTGTGGTAATGTACACATATGAGTAAAATAAGTGTCTGATGTTGACTCCTTTGTGTGGCTGTATTTGGTAAACTTTCTCATACATGGCCAACATGAGCACAGAGTCTACACAGATACTTTGCAACTTGTTGAATCACTTCACCATGTTGATTCCCTTCTTTACCATGCAATTCAGCTACTTATGCTGTAATTTACATGCCACAGAACTTTCCGTGTTTGCTCGTGAAGTCGAGCTGTTATGTGGAGTTTACTGAATCTAAAACTTTTCATGGCTGTGTGTGCATCATACCGTGACATGCATATAGTCAAAATTATGTAGGCTTTATTGAATCCTCTCTTTTCAAGCTTTTTGGGGCAATATAACACCACTACCAGACAGTTTTCCACTTGAAGCCCATTACTTGCCCCTGTGAGCACTGTTCCCACCCAATGGGGTGACATAGAATAATATCAAACTTCAGTCATCTGGACCATAGGCAGAGCTTTATCGCTCTTTGCCACTGGTAACACTTGGTAAAACTTCAGCAACAGAAATAGTTCACTGTGAGATGAGTAATTTGTTAAAATGTGATAAAACACCACATCAGCACTGCGGAAAGACCAGACTTGGATCCACGTATTAAAACTTTAATAAACACCATAAAAACAACAAAACAACATTAAGACTTTAAACAATTCACTGTGTTTTCATCCAACACCAGACTTCATCAGATGTAGAAAATAGTACATAAGAAATATCACAGTATATATATACCCTCCTACCCATAATTCAGTCCAGGATAAATTAAAGTGTTCAGCTACTTGTCTGTCTTTTTTCAAAGTTTAAATTTGCAGTTTTGGATTAAGTTGCTTTGAATTCCTGAGGTGGGGATGCTAAAACAGCATTAGAGAATAAAGAACTTAGATGGCAACTTCAGCTACATACCATGTATTACCCAGGAATTAATGATTATGTATCTATTCAGCCTGCTTTGACATTGAGAGCAGCTAAATTACATTAAACAAAAACACACCAAAGCAAGCTGCTCCTAGAGCAAATAGCTCACTCAAGAATCCATGAAATGTAATCCAAAAAACAAAGGAAAGAATAGAACCAATGCATGGTCCAGCCTCCTAAATAAAAGATATACTTACCATTAAAATTAAACTTAAATGAAATGGGCGAGCGCTTTCACACAATTAGCCGTTACTTTGAAATGAAAAAAAATGTCCTGAATCAGGGTGCAAAAATTCTGATAAACCAACAATAATTACATGAAAAGCAGTCTTGTGCCAGTAAATATGTGTTTTGTCAACATCCAGCATTTGCAGATAATATAACATCCAACGATCATTCTTCTTACTTTTAAACGAAAACCTAGGAGAATCACCTACTAATCTCCTGATCATAGGATCAAGTGTTAAAAGAGGCCAGTGTCTCTTAATAACATCTAAAATACCATTATTATTACTAGTAACATGTAATGATATCCCTACCACAGTTTTTTTATTTTTATTTTGATTAGTGGCTCTATTGACATCAACCATTTCAGAAAAATAGGGTTTACCTGGGCCTTCCCTTAAAGAAATAACCTCATTCAAGCTAATTGTTAGATCTTTATCACTGTCCTTAAATCTAGTTCTTAAATTGGACAGTTATTTATTAAAATCAGTGTCGTTGACATGGAGCCTAGATGCTCGGATACCTTGGTCCTTCACTAAATTTTTAAAAACATGGTCCAGATGCATATTTCACCTCTTGAGATAGGTATTTTTATAACAAGGTTTCCTGTATGCCCCTGTAGTGATCCTACCATCCTCATTCCTAGGACGATGAATATCTAAAAATGTATGTCATCAAAAGAACTACAAATGGTAAATGTCAAGAAAGGCAGAGAATTGTTAACATGGTGAAATAATTCTTATCGTTCGCATGCACTCCCCTTGCATACTAGAAACAAATCGACAAATCACTGATAAATTAACAGATTGGCCTTAAATCTCTCACATCTTATGACAGCTTCATCTTCCCACCAAGACATCACAATGTTGGAATAGCTATTGTCACTGGATGTGCCCATAGCTACGCCATTATTCTGTAGATAGCAACATTTGTCGAATAAGAAGACATTGTTCTCTAACACAATTTTCATAAATAAACATAATAAATCAATACATTTACAATCATAGTCACTAAAATGGAAGAGTTCATTCCTCAAAGCCTCCAATTTAATAATTGAATATCCATAGTCACAAACATGTAAGATAACGCAACAGGATACTGTCGAGAAAACAAAGACAGATCCTGCAAAAACTGTTTAGAATCTCTCAGGACATATCTGTTTTATTAATGATAGGTGTTAAATGTTTCTCCATGAAAAATAAAAATGTCTCTGTACATCATTTCTTTCCAGACACATTTGGCCTGAAGAGACGTTTGTAAGGGTTCTTGTGTATTTTTGGCAGGCCTTGAATGATAGGGATAAGTGGATCAGTCATGCAAAAAATGAAATAAATCTAAGCTAATATACCTACACAACATCTGACACAATATTTCTCTCAGACATTGTTGACAAACTCAAGAAGTTAGCTACAAACCCATATGTCACCCGGTGAACAGGCAGCTGGCTCACAGACAGGACCCAAGAAGTTACAATTGTGGTGTCCACCTCTACAAAGAAGCCATTCACAAATGGAGTCTCTCAGGAATCAGTCCTTGGACCACACCTTTTTGGCATTTACTTCTCAGAAGTCAAGGCCAATGTCTATGCTCTCTGGCTGACTAAATTTGCAAATGATTGCAAATTAGGAGCTGTCATTGAATCTGACACTGACGCAAATCTTCTCCAGGAGGGGGTGACACAAACAACTAGTGTCAGAGCCACGGACTACAACCAAATGCCAACAAATGCATAATAGTATCTTTTGGAAAGTCATCCATCCATGGTCACTATCATATTGACAAGACACCCCTCAGAGTTGACCTAGTAGTCAGGGACTTAAGGACACACATAGATAGTAATCTAGCCTTTGAACAACACGTGTCTGCAGGGGTGAGGAAATAATGTTGTGTTGCGCAACTTATAAACAAAGGTATGACATCTAAGTCCAAGGAAGTCATTGTTCCACTGTATTCTGCATTCATCAGACCTATCAGTGAATACAATGCCCCCTTTGGTATGCACCTAACCAGGCATATCCAACAATTAGAACATCCACAGTGGTTCCTCAGTAAAAGAATACAGGGTGTAAGTAAAATGTCCTATGCAGACTGCCTCAAGGGCCTATCCCTGTATTCTGACTCCTACAGGCATTTAAGGGGAGATCTATGCCTGGCATACAGGGCATTGTCAGATCCCACTCTGATGGACTTCCTGCATATCCACAAAACAAACAGCACCAGAATTACCCATTCTAAGGACTTGAACCTTGCCTGTGATATAAATAGGACCTGATGGACAGACAAATATGTATCCCAGAGATTACCCAGTCTCTGGAACAGGCTCCCATCCATGTGAACCAGAGTTCCTCCCTAACCCAATTCAAGTGCAATTTGGACAATTGGATGGTGAACAGGAAATTCATCCCTGTTTTGTCACCTATGTCTCTAATTGACACAGGCAGTCTATAAATGGTTCATCTCCCAAACCCTAGCTTGTAAATGGTATATCTCCCAAGCCCCTGCTTACACTTATCAAGGCTATCAGAACTTGTCAGAGATTTGGGATGCATGGCTAGGCTTAAAAAGGCCCTTGTGGGCATTAGCTTAGTAAACACCTATGGACCTATGAACCTATGAGCAGTACCCCATCCAGAGCTACCTAGATTATTTGGAATTCCCAAGCCTCACAACAATATTCAAGACCCCCCATACAGGCTAGTGGTAGCAGGGAAAGGTGATATCACTGAACTATCACCAATTTTTCTGGACTTATATTAAACCATTGTTAGTTGGACTAATTCCTTGGTGTCGGACACTTTTGATTCTTGCAGGAAAATTAAATCAGTTTCTGTAATTGGCAATTCACTTTTGGTGACTATGACTATAGAGACATTGTGCACCATGCTGTCACACATACACTGTGTACAGGCTGTGACAGATTCCATGATGAAGGAAACCTTAGCCCTCGCAGGTGAGATTACCTGAATTTCTAACTTGCTGGATTTGGTACTGAGCAACACGTTTTTTTTGGGGTATTTAATCTTAGTATTTACAAACAGAAATGTGAAATTGCAGTGGGAGCTGTCATGGGCCCTAGCCTAGCTAATACAGTGTTAGCTAAGTGGAAAAGTAAAGAAGTCTATGACTCCGAGTTCTAGTGTTTCATCAAATGTTACCTGAGATTTGTTGACAACATTTTTGTTTTATGTGAAGGGTCAGTAGATGCTCTTAAGAATTTATTTGTAGACATTGCAGAATTGACTGACTTTCTGAAATTTTACTACTTACTGTGATTACAATAAGGTCAGTTTTCTGTATCTCACTGTTTATAAGCACACACAGTCACAAGAATTTACAGTGAGTTATTTGACAAACCTACCCAGATAAGCTTACTGCTTCATGCCAGCAGCATGTGCGTACAAATGACTCAGCATAAATGTAATAAGTCACAGGGCATGTGGACTGCCCAAGTGTCCAGAGAAACAGATAATTTTGTAAAGAACCTGCAGGACCTTCACAGAGATTTTATGGAAAGGGGGGTATAAAAGTGGGAGTATCAGATGCCTTTTTGATTATATTAAGAACCTAAAAGCAAGCAAAGATTCTCTTATATGAACCACAAAGACATTTTTTTACATGATGTCAGAAGCCCCTGCATTTACCAAAGCAGAGAGAAACTAAAAAGAAGTTTGACCTTAACTTTCAGTAAAGATGCTCATGAGATGAAAAGGATAATTTGTGACAACTAGTCCATGTTGTCTAGTAACAGAATGGTGAGTACGACTCTGGATCCGGGCCCTGCTTTTGTTTCCAAAAAAAGGTAAGAACATTAGCTCTTTTTTAGAAGGGATGTTCAACAAGGACAGTATGGAGAAGTTTGGTACCTTTAAATGTGGAGCCCCTTTCTGTACTTTTTGTGAATTCATGTATTACAGAGATATGTTTTTCATCTGCCTCTGTATGGGTAAGAAATATAACAGCGAGGTGACTGGGAACTGTAACAGTGAATGCAGACTGTTTACAGACATCAGTGCTCCAATTTTCAAGTTTTTTTATGTAGGCAAAGACTATTATGGGATTCAATAAACCCAACACAGTCATTTTCCATCATGTGCATTGTGCAAAGGGATGTGCACATGGTAGCAACAAGCTTTACATTCAGTAAGTGCCATGTAGAGGCCACACCACTGCACATACAAGGTAAACACTGTGGCATGCTAATTACTGCATAATCAGCAGAATCACATGCTAATCAACCAATTCAGCATGGTAGAGCTATTCAACAAGCTATATGGCAAACATGAAGACTCTGTGCTGTTTTCTCCTGTGAATTCTAAAACCTTTTGGAATACAGCCACGGAAGGGAGTCTATGTGGAAATAATGTTATGGGGCTGCTGCTTTAATTCATGTGTATGTGCTAGAAGCTGAAGCAAATGCTGCTACCGCTGTTGCTGCCAATAGGCCTAGGCATAGAAGGAGAGTTTTCAGGCTTTGTTTAAATTTTCACAACCTACATGACATGGAAATTGTAGACTGCTACAGGGTAGACAGGGACACACTACAGGAACTCTGCAACCTCTGCCGTCCTCAACTCCGAGCCAGAGCCAACAGAGGGGAACCCATCCCAGTGGAGATAAAGGTATGTGTACCCCATAGACTCTTAGCTACAGATACCTTTCAGAGACCAACAGAGGTCATGCTTGGTGTGTCACAGGCATCAGCATCCAGCATCTTCCACCTGTTCCTGAATGCTATGCTCCAACATGCCAGTGACCACATATATTTTTCCTGTAGGTCTGAGGAGAAGGACAGAAATATGCAAGAGTTCTACCCTGTAGCACACTACCCTAAAGTACTAAGCGCCATAGGCTATACACATATAGAAATTAAAGCACCACCTCGGAAACAGGGAAGGCTCTACATAAACTGAAAGGGCTACCACTCTGTCAACTGCCAAGTTGTGTGTTATGCCAAGGGAATCATTTTGAATATGTGTGTGTTTGCAACCCTGGCAGTTACCTGATTCACATATCTTGCACACCTCCAAACTGTATTGGATGTTTGCTAAGGAGGATATCCCACAGGGTCATTTAGTGGGCAAGGCAGCCTATGCATTGGAACTGTGGCTGATGATACCCATCAGAAATGCACACACACACACACACACACACACACACACACACACACACACACACACACACACACACACACACACACACACACACACACACACACACACACACACACACTCATGGAAGAATGCCATAATTAGGCACATGCTTAAACCAGAAATATCATAGAGTGTGTGCTTGGTCTGCTAAAGTTACAGTTCTGGTCCCTAGATACATCTGGGAGAGCTCTGCAGTACAATCCATGGGCATGTACAGAAATATTCACAGTATGTGCCATGCTACATAACATCATTATGAGAAAACAGCTTTGGCAGGCTCAACAAAGGGAAAGGGCACACATCCCATCAGCAATGCCAAGGTTACCATAGTCACAGGTAGATGAGGAGTCAGAGGGGAAAATGCCAGTTGCTGTGGATGTAGACAGACATAGGCTTGCTCAGTGTGCCCTTAAATTGGCTAAGAGACAATGCATAGCTCACCACTCATCACCTAAGGGGCTAAAACCTTCCTCCTATGCACATACATATAGTAACACTGATGCCAGGCAATGCTCACAACCAGTACCCCGCATATATTGGCTGTGTACTGCTTGCATCAGACAGAGTGAGCTGTGAGCTACAACCATTTCAGCTGTTGACTTTACAAGGTAAGTCTTGAACCTAGAGTGTATTGTGTAATAATTTGAGTGAGTTGCGTATCCTTGTATTTCACTAATTGCTACTGTAAGCAAGGAAAAGCTTGGAGATTGTTACAGAAATTATCTTGACATGAAACAGCAGAGACTTATGTAATTTATATGTGTCCATTATTAAGTAGTAGGCCTCTGGCATCAAAGATTCACACAGTCATCCCTCTCAAAACTACTGATGATCCCTGCATGCCCACAGTTTAGCACCTTATGTTTGCACTGGAAAATGATTAAAGAGACAAGTTAGAAAGTAATGCTACACCCTATAGTTTCAGACTTCACAACCCTCATAAGATCATTCACAAAAATGTTGGGAAATTTGATGCTATCAACTGTCTCACTTTCCAACGCCAATATAAATCAAAGATACAATTACCAGTTCAGCACCACAAATGCAGCTATACTAAGCACTAAACCAGCTATGTACCCTGAGTATCAGACAAAAAGCTTATGTATCCCTGAATCCAAAAGATACAAAACAGGGATATGGCACAGTTATCATCACTTGCACAGTGTGTTGTCTCGGGGAACAGGAGACCTAGGCTGAAACAAAAGGTTGGTGAGTGCTTGTGAGTAAGAAAGAGCAGCAGGCAGGCATTTGGATAAACCAACAAATGGCCAATGAGTCAAAATGAGTTTTAAACTGCACTGCTGAACCATGTAACTGTTGTGTGTGTGTCTGTAGGGGTCCTTCAGGTGAAATTGGTGTGTGACTGTCTGTATCGACACAGCCAAGCTATTTGCTGGCTTTACGTCTTGGTATGTTGGACAGATGTGAGCCATGCATGGTAGAGGTGGCAATTCATCACCATCATTCCTGACCATGAGAACTAACTCTACCAGGAGTTGCACTGGTATGTCCATGGCCACAGTCAGATGCAGTGCTGCTACCTGAATATGACTGATGTCTGCTGGATGAACTCCCTTTATGGGGTTGCCCAAGACCATGACCCCATGGCCTGCCATGTTTGGCTGTGGACAGCACACTCGATGGAGCAGTGAAAGTGCCACCACTAATTGAGCATGATCGGGCACAGCCACAATGGATAACAGCAGATGATGTGGCTGACTTATGCCCATGAGGATGCTGTTACCCTCTCAGCAGATGTTCCACCACAGACAATGCTCGTTCTATGACAGACACCCCTCATATCATCACAGACACTCCTCATTCCAACGTGTCATTCAGCCAATCCATTGAATCAGCAACATGGTGAGGCACTCATGCATGTCAGCCTGTGCCACATCTACAACCCTGAGCATTTGTCTGCAGCACCTATGGAAACATGCCTGTGTCTCCATGATGACCCTTAACATATGTTGAGTGGCACGGGAAGAGACACCTGCACCAGGTGGAGGAGGGACAGCAGGTCCACTTCTAGCACCCCAATCAACCCTCCTTCATGGCACCTTACCCAACACTTTGGCTACGGACAGAGTCAACAGGCACTGAAGCCACAGTAGCCACACTTCCTTGATCAATGGCCTCACCTCCACCTGTCCAATATCTGAGAGATCAGTGGAATAAGTAATCCACTGTGTCTATTGATTGTGTTTGATGGAATTGCATGGGATGGCTGTATGTCAGCCTCAGTGTCAGATTCAACCTTTGCACCCCACACCCCCCCTACTGTTCCTCTGTTTAGCCACAACCATCATCAGAGTTTGCTGATACACTAATATCAGGTGACAGAGGGCCACACTTCCACTGTCATCATAATCTGTGATGAAAAGCAACAAACACAGGAAAAAATAATACCTACACTAGTATAGTCCAGTATATGCTAACAAACTAACAGTGCTGCCACTATTACAGATAGTACAGCAATACACACAACAGGCCTAACATCATCATCAAACATGAAAATATTTCTTTTAATTGCTCAGTAGTAATGATATAAAAAAAGTTGGCTTACCATCTGCAGGTGATATTCTCTTCTGCAAACCAGATGATCCTAGAGGAAGTTAAGCCAAAGGTAAGGGCAATATCATCACATTTAACAGTAATGCAGGAGGTAATACTTTTACCTCTTTATATGTCCATTAACTATACTTTCAACAAGAACATGTCCGTCAACTGCAAACTAAGCTAATAACTATAGCAATCTTCAATCTCCCCAAAAAATCATGTGACACAGAAGTAATGTATTGATTTCAATTGTTTTACTATACAACAGTATTCAACTGTTGAGATAATAAAACCTACCTGGAAGCTCTGACACTGTTGTTCCCACATCCAGGACATACTGTAGTGCACTTTCCTGGGAGCTGTCTGGATCCCTGATATTGGCCAGGAACACTTCATTTGGTGTTAGTGGTGGGTCCATAGCAGGCTCTCCCTTGGTAGTCATCATGTCATGGCCCAGTGCAGTTGCTGTCCTCTATGCAGATGTGATCATGTCAGTGGCCCTGTTGTGCACCTGCGCATATGTTCTGCCATGGCCACCTATGGCATTCACACCATCAACAGTCTGGTGCCAAATTTGCATCCTGCATGTCATATCTCCCATCCCCTTCTCAACAGGAAAAACACCATGCTGCCTAAATACATCCACTATCACCTGAGTCTCAGCATTGGTAAAAGGGTGTCTTCACAGATTGACACTCCTGGGTAGCATATAAACCTAGGTGTCCTAAAGACAACATAACGATAATACACATATCACATAACTATAAAATAACTGTTCCCAGATAAAGCAGAAAAGCTAGCCTCTCAGTAATAGCCACTGGAGAAACATAAAACAGTGTAGAGATTTGAAATATGGCCAACAGGCTGGATGCAAGGTAGTGAAGATCTCACATGTGGGAATTAAGCCATACAGTAGTAGATGGATAGCCAACTGGCTCATCGACAGAGCACACACCCTCAAAGTTGGAGACTCCACCTCTACTACTAGCCACTTACCATTAGAATACCACAATGACCTTTGCTGGGCCCTTAACTGTTTGCAAACTAGTTCCCTGAAGTGCAGGCAGTGGTAGATGGCAACCGATTTACCAAGATTGCATATGACTGGTAACTGGAAGCACTCATAATGAGTCCATCTATGATGGTAATGTATTTCAGACAGGGCTGACAGACACAAATTGTTGGTGCCAAATTCACAGACTGAACCTTAAAGCATACTGCCCTTCATTTACCCTTTTGGCAGTGAGGTACACCTTCTAATTATGATATACATAGTACCCCTGTAAGTTCAAACACAGTGCTATGAAACTTGAGAACATATGTTAAGGTCCCTCAACAACAGGTACAAATATGACTCTGTCATTTTGCATGTGGGTGTGAATGACTTGAGATGTACCTCCTTGGGCTACATGAAAAGAGACATGGAGGAGCTCACCCAGAATGATACCATAGTACAACAATTGGCTAAATTTCTGGTATCATTCTAAGGGGATCCATTGTCTGTCTGCCTGGGATGACTTGATTGACAGACCTCAATGCTTTGCCAGAGATGGCCTGCACCTGTCACCCCTGGGCTTCTGGATACTGGCCAAGGCTTTTGCCACCCCTATAGTGCCTTTTCTAGGCAGTGTTCCAAAGACCAAATTACCACCATAACAGCTGCAAAGAAATGCAATCTGAGGGTCATGCTGCTCAACGCTAGAAGTCTACATCTGAAAATGCACTTACTTGAAGCACTTCTTAAAATGGAGAACACTGACATTTGTGCTGTAACAGAGACCTGGTTCAAGGCAGCAGAAAGCACCCCTGCACTACAAGGCTATAGCTCATTCCACACCTTTCGGCCCCAGAATTTGGACCAAAGCTCCAAAGGCCATGGAGTTTCCATATTCATAAAGGATGCATACACCTTCAGACTGGTAGCCCAACATAACACATCAGAGATACTTCAGGTGCAGCTAACATTGGGTAAGACAGCAATTTAGGTCATTGCCTGCTATAGGTCCCCAATCATGTCCCAAGGCTCACACACCCCATTCCTAAGCACCCTGGAGAATATTAGGGTCCAACCTAACACTCTTTTACTAGGCGACTTCAACTACCCCTCCATTAACTGGGAAAACTACTCCTGTACCAATAAACTTGCCCAACGTTTCCTGGAGTTTAGTAATTCCAATGTTCTGGACCACTTCATTCTTACCCCCACTAGATGTAGCAACATCCTTGACCTGGTCATTACTAACATGGGCGACCATTGATCTACACCAGTAGTCATCTCCTCCCTGGTTAGCTCCAACCACAAACTCGTCACCTTGGAAATCCACATCCCCCCCCCCCCCACAAAGGTAACCACTATGAAAAAGTTCTCCAAAGCTAACTTTGGGCTCCTAAAAACAGAGGTGGCTAACTTCCCGGCACCCATGTAAATGGAGAATAGTTGCATGACTGTCGAATCATACACCAATGCACTGTACGAACACATACATAAATGCATGGATCTTGCCATACCCAACAGAGCCAAGATGCTCTCCTCCAAAAAAAGGAAGCCAATCCAGTGGTCCCCTACCGTAAACAAAGTCTACAACAGAAGGAGGAAACTGATGCAGAATAAGGTGAAGTCCCAAGACTGGAAAAAATCCCTTATCAGCCTCAACTAAAAGTTGAGATCCCTCATCAAATCCTCTAAAGCTAGCTATGAAAACAGAATTTCAGCAGATAGTAAAGACAGCCACAAGGCCGTTTATAGTTATGTAAAGAATCTCCACGGCAATACCCAGATTTGCTCTGAGCTACTGCACAATGGTACCTCCTAAACTGAGCCAACAGATATTGCCAGTATACTGGCCAACAGATTCAGTTCCAACTTTATACGTCTCACCCCTAAAGGACCAATCACAATACCAGTAGATTGCCAGGCACCCAGTATTACTGCTGCACAGGTTAAAACAGGACTGTCCAAGGCCAAGAATACAGCTTCTATGGGACCTGCCAATATCCCTGGCTGTGTTCTACATGAACTACAGAGTGAACTGGCACCTCACCTGTGTACCCTGTTCAATCACAGCCTCACCTCAGGCTTTGTCCCTACCGAATGGCGCACTTTCACAGCCATACCTCTCCACAAAGGAGGAGCGACTACAGACCCTGGGAACTATCGCCCCATTAGATTGGTGAGACTAATAATGCAAAGCTATGGAAAGCATCATCATGGATATAATAAACAAGGATATAGTGAATCTCCAAACTCTGGATCCCACACAGTTTGGTTTTGTGAAGGGTAGATCATGCCTGCTCAACTTGGTTGACTTCTTTGAGTCAGTCACCAAAGCTGTGGATGAAGGCAAGGTGGTTCATACAGCCTTCCTTGATCTGGTCAAGGCTTTTGACACAATTCCTCACCCAGGAATCATAGAAAAACTCACTAAGCTAGGCATCAACCCCATATCACTAGATGGGTTGCAAACTGGCTCACAAATAGAACCTACAGTGGGAAAATAGCTGACTCCAAGGCAAACTGCTAACTAGTCATGGGTGGAGTCCCACAGGGGTCAGTCCTGGGCCTCTCTGGTTTGGTATCTACTTCTCTGAAGTCCAGGCCAACACAAAGGGACTCTGGCTGACAAAGTTCACAGATGATTGCAAGTTGGGAGCTATTATTAACTCCCCAAGTGATGTTGACAAGCTAAAGAATGGCCTCACTGAGACCAATAACTAGTGTCAGAACCATGGCCTTAAGCTCAATGCCAAAAATGAGTTGCCATCCCCTTTGGGAAAAACCCGGTTCCCATGAATTACCACATTGATGGTAGTCCACTGAATACAGGAAGAGTTATAAGAGATCTGAGAACACAGGTTGACAGCAACCTCTCTTTTGATCACCACATTGCCACTGTGGTCAGAAAGTCTTTCTATGTGGCACATCTCATTACTAAGGGTTTTGCATCCAGGAAGAAAGAGGTCATTATCTCTCTCTACTCTTCCCTCATTAGACCAATCATCGAGTACAATGCCCCATTTGGCATGTGCCTCACTAGACACCTGCAACAACTGGAGAGGCTACCAAAGTACCTCACAAAGAGGGTCCTAGGCCTTAAACACTTGTCCTGTATGGACAGACTCAAAAAACTGCAGCTATTCTCTGTCCCATATCATACGTGTGTACTAGGTTAATGGCCATGGGGCCTTTACAAGCTTAGAGGCAATCTCTGCTTGACTTACAAAGCCATGTCTGACCCAGCTCTGTTAGAAATGCTACATCTAAAGAAATCCCAATCCCTCCACATCACACACTCCAGAGACCTCAACCTTATTACCACAATTTAACAGAACATGCTGGAGGGACAGGTTCATAACCCAGAGACAGCGCATGCCATGGAGTAGACTTCCCATACATGCCAAGCAGAGCCCCTCGCTGACTCACTTCAACAGAAATTTTGATGAGTGGATGAGAAACAGAAAATTCACCTCGGGGATAACTCCAGTGGCTCTACTCAACAGAGGCACTGGGAACTAAGGTTGGGTGGCACTATGCCAGGGTAATCCTATGGCTAGGCTTGTAAAGGCCCTATGGCCATTAGCCTAGTACACACATATGAACCTATGAACCTATGTTGATAGCCATCTACACTTTCATCACTATGTGTCCATAGTGGTCATACACACATTCTGCATTGTGCACCTTTCATATATGCACATCACATCCACAACCAGGGTGGTCACATCTCTGCTGTACTCATACCACTCACTGAATACAATGCTCACTTCTGTCTGTACCTCACCAAAAACCTGCAGCAATTGGAAAAAACACTGAAACATGACATACATAAAAAAACTGAAAGATCTGTCATTGTACTCAGTAGCATGCAGGCTGCTGACAGGTGAAGGTGACCTATGCCTGGTCTACAGAGCAGTCTCAGACCCTGCCCTGCTGGAAATGATGGACATCTGCAAAACAAATGGGACATGAATAATTTGCCCCAAAGTTCTCAACCTAGCCTGTGACATAAAAAGAACATTCTGGGGAGATACATATATCCCCCTGCAATTCACACTCCTCTGTAATAGGATCCCACTGCATGTGAAGCAATGTTCCTCAATGACCTTGTTCAAGCACACCCTTTACTACTGGTTGGGTGATTGTAAAGTCTCCTCTGGTTGGCACCTATGTTCTCATGGTCATGACCAGTTGGTGCAGCTCACAAAATTTATCTGCTAACAAGTAACATCTAACTATGCTCAATAAATGTAATTGTGTTTTTACACAAGTAGGCTTCTTAATGCCCTAGGCCCATTAGGCTAGTAGCCTCCTATGAACCTATGATGCTATGAACCTATGCAGGCCTCCCAACATATTGCCTTCCACACAGTCTGCTGATGTCATCTACTATAAGTTGACCTGAACTCTTGTGAAACTCAGATTTGTGCCATGATATTTGTGTAAAGTACTGTGTTCAGTACAGTCTGTTTACTTAGATAGGTAAGAGTTTCTGTTTTCACTGCATTCAAGTGTGTGTGTGTGTGTGTGTGTGTGTGTGTGTGTGTGTGTGTGTGTGTGTGTGTGTGTGTGTGTGTGTGTGTGTGTATGTGTACATCTAGACAGAAAAGCAGAAGTGTGTATCCCACAGTTTCTGCCCAATGCCATAGATTGACAGTATTTTATTTGCAGATGCCTACACATCCATTTTATGCAGCCCACCCAACATCTTGTCTCCCACATAGGTTCATAGGTTCATGGGTTGGTACTAGGCTATTGGCCCTAGGGTCTATACAAGCCTAGCCATAACGATTCCCTGGCTTACATACATGGCATGACCTGCTGATGTCATCTACTATATGTTGACCTGCACTCATAAAAATCAGACTTGTGCTTGGAGCTTGTGTAATGTATTGTGTTTTATAGTCTGTGTACTTGGATTGTTCTCACAGGAGTCAACTATGTATGCGTGTGTCTAGAAAGAAGAGGAGAATTGTATAACCCACAGTTACTGCTCCAGTGCCATAGATTGGCAGTATTTTGATACTTGCAGATGCCTACAAATCCATTTCATGCAGCCCACCCAATTTCTTATCTCCCACATGGCCTTCTGATGTCATCTACAATAAGTTGACCTGCACTCTTGTAAACATCAGATTTGTGCCATGGTGCATGTGTAAAGTACTGTGTTTTGTAGTATGTGTACTTAGAGAGGTAGGGGTCTGTTCTCACTGCAGTCAATATTCTGAGCTCATGTTTGACATTATAGAGAGCATTTTACACAAACATATTTATTTATTTATTTATTTTTTATTTAACATTTGTTGACCGGGAAAGTTTGACTAGGTTCCACAGATCCTGTTTTCACCGGAGGCCCGGGGAGAAATGGTCCAGAAGCATGTCTTTAGAATATATTATATAGAATATTCTGAGTTCATGTTTGATATTATAGAGAGCATTTTACACCAACATATGAGACACTGCCTTATTCTCCTCAACAAACACTGCTGATATTATCAGTATTAACGTGCTGTCTGAGACACTCCAAGTCAGACTTGTGCTGTTGAGCTTGCATAAAGTACTGGGTTCTGTAGTTTGTGTACTTAGGGGTCTATTCTCACTGCAGTCAAGTGTGTGTGTGTGTGTGTGTGTGTGTGTGTGTGTGTGTGTGTGTGTGTGTGTGAGTGCGTGTTGAATGTGTGTTGAGTGTGCGTTGAGTGTGTGTTGAGTGTTGTGAGTGTTGTGAGTATTGTGAGTGTGTGCGTGTGTGTGTGTGTGTGTGTGTGTGTGTGTGTGTGTGTGTGTGTGTGTGTGTGTGTGTGCGTGTGTGCATGTGTATGAGCTCTTGCTTGACTTTACAAAGATCCTTTTACACCAGAATGTGGGTCACTGTTATTACCATTTTCTCCTCAACAGACACTCTGATGTCATCAGCTATATCTTGGTTTTTGGATATGCAGTACTCCAGCCAGAGTAGGGTCAGAGACTGGCCTGGAGGCCAGGCAGAAATCACCTCATCCTATACAAGAAAGATGACAGTGACTTGATTTTTAATCTATCCACATACATCATGGCATGGTTTGTATACCCTGCGTTATCTTGCTTAGAAAGGGCTGTCATTTCTCCAGCTTCTGCAGGTGTCTGGTAAGGTACATGCAAAAGACAGCATTATATTCTATTAGTGCTCTGATGAGATTTGACTACAGTTCTGTCATATAATCCGAAGATCCGAATATGATGGCATGACTTATGATGTGCACAACATAGGCTTTCAATACCAGTGTGAACACTTGGTGGTTAAAGTTCAGATTGCTATCTACATGTGCTTGCATCACTGGGTTTCAGCAGAGCAGAACTGTTGTCAATGCTGATGGGCAACATAAAAAACACATTTCTGCATTTCTTTGTAGATCGAGTGGCTTTGTCACCAATCATTTGTCTGTGTTAGCGCCTCTTGTATTATGTTATCATCATTGCTGGACTCACTGATTGCCAAAGGCAATATACTTTAGCCTGAACTGTTGAGAAATAGAGTCCAAACAATGAAGGGCCAAGCACACATTCCTGGGGTTTGCCAGTGATGACAGCTTTACGGGTACAGGTTGATTCACCAACTTTCACAGTATGTGTTCTGTTGGTGAGTCAGTTGGTTACCTGTCTACTGATGTAAAGTTTAATCTCCAACTTGAGTTTATTCTCGATGTGTGATTGTGTCAAAACCATAGGCCAGATCACAATGGGTGGTATACACTGTCTTACATTCATCCAGGCCTATCACATGGAATCATTGGCCTGCAAAAACATCACAAATCATCTATGGCATAATCCAGCACATACACCTTCCTGATACAGTTGAATACACAGTTCAATACACCCTCCACATGGCTACCTTCCCATACAAGGGTGTACTTCAACATGCATCCACCTGAGCTCTGGAGACAGCACCTGATGCATGCATGTATAGAGACATCCCAACTCTCCTTGACTGTGAGGTAGACCAACATGGACCTCTTCTACATGTGCACTAATTATATTCCACATGTGTGCAACAGACCTGTCTGAGTTGTTAATGCTCCATCAGGTCTGTTACATCTGACAGATGTCCTTAAAGAGGTCATTGAGAGCATGCATGATGACAACAGCATCATCTTGTGAAACTTGACCAAGTCAAGGCATTTGACACAAATCCACACTGAGGTATTCAATCAACACTGTCAGATGTCACCAAGTGGGTAGACCAGTGTACCACATACGTGGCATCTCACTCTTTTGAAATGTGTGAAGTGATCTATATCTCAGGTCCAGAGATCATGCCCATATATCAGGGCTGTCTGCTAGGCCCTTTCCTGTCAATTAGTTAAGTGATGGATATCACAGATGATATACACATCATGCGTCCAACCAACTGCCTGAAGGACTACAGATTGTGGACCATCATGACTTCAGCTGTGATATTAATATAATACAGACAGCATCAGCACATACCAAAAACTGCTGCCACAGCCATCACAACAACTGCATTGACAAGAAACATGGAGGGATTTGTTAAGTCAGGAATGAAACACATCACCCAAGTATAATGTGGACATCACACCCTATAAACAGACCAATAGGTATGTGACTTTTGTCCTGGGATAGATGATAAGTGGTACATCCACCAGCATGTGGTCACAGTGCTGACTACTCCCTTGACTGTAACACAAGTACTGGGTATGTGAAGGACATGCACATCAGAGGCCATAATAACTTCATGGTTCCCAGCCTTCATCACACCGGTAACTGTGTACAATGCACCCTTCTTCATGTACCTCCCTTCAGATCTTCCAGTGATGTGTAACTGAGGTGCACCACCTTTGTCAGTGAGCTGTCACACAACTTATTGGCCATACCTAGGTATGTTTTCTGTGGAATATACATGATAGTATGATGCAAGGTGACCAATGGTCCCAGTTTTTCCAGGACAGTCCCAGTTTGGAAGTCTCTGTCCTGGAATCCCAAACATTGTCTTTGGGACAGAGAAATGTCCCAGTTTAGACTGCTCAGTCTGAATGGTGACTTGGCTTCCCAGGGAGGCCAGTCCCCCTTCTTTCCCATCCTAAGCAGCTCAGGGGACTTTGTAATTTTTCGAGGATGCTATTGGATATGGGGAAAGGTCAGATGCCTTCGCCCTGGCAGGAGCCATCCAGGACCTGCTGCCATCAGTCAGTCACTCCCTCAAGGACTTCCATCATGGGAGGTTCTGCTTGACCCCATTCACCCAGGCAGAAGCTCTCCAGGCCCTATACCTATCTGACTGGTGCTCCCATACTGACTTCTGTCAGGGCCAAACCCTACAGTCCTCCCCTTCGATCTGGCCAAGAGAGCTTCCCCGGCTGTGGCCCCCATGTCAGGGGGACTCCACAGCCTGCATGTCTCCTGCAGGCTGCCAAATTGTGCCGGATTGCTCATGCCTTCAGTCCCTCTTAGGGGAGCTTCCCTCCAATCCCGTCCTCTCCTCTGGAACTCCCCTTGGCCACTGAGGGGCAGATCCATTCACATGAAGGCTTCAGAGTCCTTCTACTTTCCCATCCAGAGCAGCTCTGGGTACTTTGAGATTTTTCAAGGATGCTGTCACATATGGGGTGGAGTTGAATGCCTTCACCCCAGCAGAAGCTCTTCAGGCCCTTCTGCCATCCATCCTGGCACTTCCTCAAGGACTTCTATCATGGGAAACTCTGCTCAACCCCACTCACCCAGGCAGGAGCTCGCCAGGTCCCACCACTGTCTGCCAGTTGCTCCCTTAAGGACTTCCATCATGGGGGGCTGTGCCTGACCCTGCTCACCCAGGCTGGAGCTCTCTAGGCCCTGCTACTGTCCACCCTAGCACTCCCTTAAGGACTTCTGTTGAGGGGAGCTCTGTCTGACCCCCATAACCCAGGCAGGAGATGGCCCAGCCCTTCCACTATCTGCCTCTCTCCCCCTTCCAGACGTCTGTCCCAGAGGGGGCATGGTCCATACCCCCTCACCTAAGCAAGAGCTGTCCTGTACCAGTCACTTTCTACCTCTCTCTCACCCTTCCAGACTTCCGTCACAACTGACCCCCTCTGGGGTTTCACTTCTACCCAGAAGAGAGAGCTCTTTTCCAGGATTACATATGTCCTATTGCTGCCACATCATACAGTGTCATGTGTGCTCTTGGAGCCTCTCAGGGGATCTTCCCAGCCTCATGGGCCATGAAGCCTCACACAGTCCCTCAGCCAGACTTCTGTGACACTGGTTCTCCACTTGCCTTGCACCTAGGGCTTTCAAACTCACAAGGGAGTTGGTCCTGGGTCCCCCACCTCTACACTTTTTGCAGCACACCTCAGTCTCTCACTCCCATGGTGCATTGCTTCAAGCCTTCTAGCATGTGGCCTCTTGGATGGTGCAATTCATAGAGTGACATCCCCACAGTGCCTGGTGAAGGACAGGAGGCCAACCTGCCTGCCCTGGTGTAAGATGACATGGCTGCCCTATCTCCACTCCCATGGGGGCTGGGAGAATGGGATTGTAGACCTAGCTTCATGGGGTGGCCTTCAAGTGTCCCAGTCTAGGTCCTGTAATAAAATGGTTACCTTGGTCTGATGGTGCAGAACACCAATTGAGTTGTTACAACAGATGCATGTGTACTACGTTTTCTGCTTATGTACACACTACATATATAGGTGTTTGACAACATTAATAGCCTCTATATCATTTGTGACAGTGTGGGTTGTGCCATATATATATATATATATATGTATGTATACGGATCTAGAACTTTTGATCGAAAGATCAAAAATCCGAATCCATTATCACTGAACATACTTTAGCAAAAGCACTTTCTCCAAAAAAGCGCTTACTGTAAAGTATGTTTAAAAAAAAACAACAATAAGCTTACTTCCATGCAGGGGGCAAGTCCCCTTGCAACCCCCACTTTAGTATTCTCACTGTGAGGTCACACTATAGTGGGGGAAAGGGAATTTTCCCTTATCCACACCATAGTATGACTGGCACAACCAGCGTACTTATCCGAAAGTGCTGCTTCGGTGAACAGCACTTTTGGTTAAGTATGCTCAGTGATTGCTGCTTCGGTGGAAAGTGCATTCGGGAATCTATACAGATCCCATATACATATATATATATATATATATATATATATATATATATTTATATATATACATACATATATATATATATATATATATATATATATATATATATCTATATGTATGTATATATATATATATATATATATATATATATATATATATATATATGGATCTACCTTAGTACATCAACATGTTAAAAGAGCGAACACGAATTAACCGACGCCAGAAGATCGCAAGTCACTTCACCGACACCAGAAGATCGACAGTGCACAAACACGACATCGCATACACCCGACACATCATACCAACAAACAAAACAAATCCCCTATCCAAAACCCACACACACAACACAAGCACACCAAAATCCTTACAAACGAACACTAACCCATACATACACAACTATCTACAACCCTAACCCAAACCCTTACCCTAAGGTCCGTCACTATTGCACACTCACCTAACCCGCGCCTAACCCTAACTCACTTATCCCACCCCTACCCCTACAGACCACCATCGCACACTTACCTTACTCGCACCCTTACCTAACCCGCGCCATAACCCTAACTCACTTATCCCACCCCTACCCCTACAGACCACCAACATCGCACACTTACCTTACTCGCACCCTATCGTCCGTCACTACTGCATACTTACACATCCTTTCCTCATCGCAGTGTTCTCAGCGTCGGTGTCTTCCTCCGTCGGTCTTCTGCCTTGTCGATCTTCTGGCGTCGGTGAAGTGACTTGCGATCTTCTGGCGTCGGTTAATTCGTGTTCGCTCTTTTAACATGTCGATGTACTAAGGTAGATCCATACATGCAGTTCTATCATAATAGTTGTTCAAGTGTGTGTGTGTGTGTGTGTGTGTGTGTGTGTGTGTGTGTGTGTGTGTGTGTGTGTGTGTGTGTGTGCAGAATCATCTCTTATCACTCTAAATCATGTCAAAAGCATGGTATTATGGGGTGGTATTATTCTGACATTGTCCATGATTGTGGTTGGTTCTTCTAATGTTTTCCATGAGCCTTTACCTGTGCCCACCTTGCTGGAGACCTCTGCTGACAGTACACTCATATTTAGGCATATCACTTTTCACAGCTTCAAAATATGCATGCTATCCCAATTGTATGTCAGATCCCTGATAGATGTCATCTGCATTACTCATGTAAGGATGCGTATATCACACAGACATCCTCCTCATTGGTATATCACCCTCCTCTGCTATACATGAGGGAGTTTCATCTGTCCTCTTTCCCTGTGTTCATTCCTACAGTTCACATGTGTGTCCCTATACAATACACACACTTCCCATGACTGCTCATTTTACATGGCACTCCATGTCCTATTGTAGATCATTTACACAGCTTCAGTACAGAATGCCAGAAATGGAATATCACAATACTCTGCACTGTAGGTACACTGTCCTGTACTGAGTTTTAGGCCATATATTTTATATTCATACCTCCCAACTGCCCAGATATTCGCAGGGTGTCCATAGATTCAAAGGTTCATAGGTGTTTACTAGGCTAACAACCATAAGGGACTTTTTAAGCCTAGCCATGCATCCCAAATATCTGACATTTTCTGGTACCCTTGATAAGTGTAAGCAGGGCTTGGGAGATGAAACATTTACAAGCAGGGTCCTGTGAGATGAACCATTTACAGGTTATCTGTGTCCATTAGAGACATAGGTGCCAAACCAGGGATGAATTTCCAATTTCCCATCCAATTGTCCAAGTTGCACTTGAATTCGGTTAGGGAGGAACTCTTCTTCACATAGATGGGGAGCCTATTGCATAGACAGGGTAGGCTCTGGGATACATACCTATCTCTCCAACAGGTCCTATTTATATTGCAGGCAAGGTATAAGTCTTTAGAATGGGTAATTCTGGTGCTGTTTGTTTTGTGGATATGCAGGAGGTCCATCAGAGTGATGTCTGACAATGTCCTGTATGCCAGGCATAGATCTCCCTTCAAAAGCCTGTAGGAGACAGAATAAAGGCAGTGGGCCTTGAGGCAGTCTAGATAGGACATTTTACTTATGCCCTGTATTGTTTTAGTGAGGAACCTCTGTGGACATTCCAGTTGTTTGATATGCCTAGTTAGGTACATACCAAAGGGAGCATTGTACTCTGTCTGATGAATGCCAATACAGTGGAACAATGACTTCTTGGACTTAGATGCCATACCATTGGTTATAAGTTGCACAACATATAATGATTTCCTTACCACTGTAGACAAGTGATGGTCAAAGGCTAGATTACTATCTATGTATGTCCCTAAGTCCCTGACTAATAGGTCAACTCTCAGGGCTGTATTGTCAATATGATAGTTACCAGGAATGGATGAGTTCCCAAAGGATACTATTATGCATTTCTTGGCATTTAGTTTTAGTCAATGGTGTGGACACCAGTTGTTTGTCTGTGTCAGCCCCTCCTGGAGAACATTTGTGTCAGTGTGAGATTCAATGACAGCTCCTAATTTGCAATAATCTGCAAATTTAGTCATCCAGAGACCATAGACATTGGCCTTGGCTCCTAAGAAGTAAATGCCAAAAAGGAGCGGTCCAAGAACTGATCCCTGAAGGACTCCACTTGTGACTGGCCTCTTTGTAGAGGTGGACGCCCCAATTTTAACTTCTTGGGTCCTGTCTGTGAGCCAGTTGGCTGTCCACCAGGTGACGTATGGGTTTGTACCTAACCTCTTGAGTTTGTCAACAATGCCTGAGTGAAATATTGTGTCAAATACCTTGGCCAGGTCAAGGTAGGCAGTGTGACCGATTTTGCCCTCATCCATTGCTCTGGTGACCTGCTCAAAGAAGTCCACCAGGATGAGTAGGCATGATCTGCCCTTGATGAAACCAAACTGGGTTTGATCCAGTGTCTGGAGGTTTGCTATGTCTCTGTTGATCATCTCCATCGCAATTCTTTCCGTGGCTTTACATATAAGACTAATAAGACATATGGGTCTGTAGTTTTCAGGGTCTGTAGATGGCCCACTTTTGTGCAGAGGGATGAATGTTGCCCGTCTTCATTCAGGCAATTCTTTCCATGGCTTTACATATAAGACTAATAAGACTTATGGGTCTGTAGTTTCCAGGGTCGGTAGATGGCCCACCTTTGTGCAGAGGGATGAATGTTGCCCGTCTTCATTCATGCAATTCTTTCCGTGGCTTTACATATAAGACTAATAAGACTTATGGGTCTGTAGTTTTCAGGGTCTGTAGATGGCCCACTTTTGTGCAGAGGGATGAATGTTGCCCGTCTTCATTCATGCAATTCTTTCCATGGCTTTACATATAAGACTAATAAGACTTATGGGTCTGTAGTTTCCAGGGTCGGTAGATGGCCCACCTTTGTGCAGAGGGATGAATGTTGCCCGTCTTCATTCATGCAATTCTTTCCATGGCTTTACATATAAGACTAATAAGACTTATGGGTCTGTAGTTTTCAGGGTCTGTAGATGGCCCACTTTTGTGCAGAGGGATGAATGTTGCCCGTCTTCATTCATGCAATTCTTTCCATGGCTTTACATATAAGACTAATAAGACTTATGGGTCTGTAGTTTCCAGGGTCGGTAGATGGCCCACCTTTGTGCAGAGGGATGAATGTTGCCCGTCTTCATTCATGCAATTCTTTCCATGGCTTTACATATAAGACTAATAAGACTTATGGGTCTGTAGTTTCCAGGGTCTGTAGATGGCCCACTTTTGTGCAGAGGGATGAATGTTGCCCGTCTTCATTCATGCAATTCTTTCCATGGCTTTACATATAAGACTAATAAGACTTATGGGTCTGTAGTTTCCAGGGTCGGTAGATGGCCCACCTTTGTGCAGAGGGATGAATATTGCCCGTCTTCATTCATGCAATTCTTTCCATGGCTTTACATATAAGACTAATAAGACTTATGGGTCTGTAGTTTTCAGGGTCTGTAGATGGCCCACCTTTGTGCAGAGGGATGAATGTTGCCCGTCTTCATTCATGCAATTCTTTCCGTGGCTTTACATATAAGACTAATAAGACTTATGGGTCTGTAGTTTTCAGGGTCTGTAGATGGCCCACCTTTGTGCAGAGGGATGAATGTTGCCCGTCTTCATTCATGCAATTCTTTCCGTGGCTTTACATATAAGACTAATAAGACTTATGGGTCTGTAGTTTCCAGGGTCTGTAGATGGCCCACCTTTGTGCAAAGGGATGCATGTTGCCCGTCTTCATTCATGCAATTCTTTCCATGGCTTTACATATAAGACTAATAAGACTTATGGGTCTGTAGTTTCCAGGATCTTTTGCAGAGGGATGACTTTTGCCTTTCTCCATTCATGAAGTATGAAGTCTGTTTGGAGGCTACAGTTAAACAGTAATTCCAGAGGCCCTGATAGATCATGTTTCATGCTATTTAGAAGGCATCCTGGGATACTGTTTGGACCCATTGATGCAGTGTTCTTTGTCTTAGAGAGAGCATTAAGGACCTGTTCCCTAGTGATAGTAGGGGGAGTTATGTTTGATGATATTTCCTGAGGGAAGGTTGAGGGGGAGAGAGGAGTAAAGTTGGACCTGAATTTATCAGCCAGGAGGTTTGCTATATCTTCTAGCTCAGTATAGGTGACTTCATTTACAATGAGCTCTGCATACAATTGTGTATTGCCTTTGAGGTTGCAGATATAGCTAAAGAATGCTTTGCGGTTGTCCTTGGGCTGGGAGGCCAAACTTGCTTCATATTTGGCTTGGTAGACATTATTTGTTCTCTGAGTTGTTTGTTTAGTTTGGATGACAATAATTTTATCCTGCTGGGTGCTGCATCTCCTAATTTTTGCCATGATTTTCTTACTCCTGTTATACATCCGATTGATTTTGTGATTCCAACAGGGTGGCTTGTTTTTTGAGCTGATTCTGTACTTCCTTCTGGTGGGTACAGCTGCCTCTATGCAGTTATTAACATGATGGTACAGGATTTATGTGAACAGTTCTGCATAGGCAGCAGTGTTCTCAGGGTTTATGGGGCTAGAAATTTTACCAGGTTCTCACTTAATAGCAGGAGGTTAGCCTTGGAATAGTTCCTTAATATTTCAGGTTTAGCTGGGGGTCCAGGTTTTATTTTTACTTCAAAGGAGGCCATTTTTGTGGTCTGACCTTCCCAGGGAAGGCATTACAGTAGGGATTATGCCACAGTCTCCCATTTAGTGAGGAAAAGATCCAGCATGGATGCACCCCTAGTTGGTGTATTGACTATTTGATCCAGGGAATTTGTGTTTACAAAATCTAAGAATCTCTGTGCCTGTGTGTTTGGTGTTGTATAGGATTCCCAGTTAATAGTGGGGTAATTAAAGAAACCCATGACTATGGTATTGGGTTCAATGGTTAGTGTTTCTCATATGTTTAAATACATGGTATGGGTTTCCTGAGTCATAGAGCGGGACTTATCATTTACATGGAAGTGGTATTGGATTTTAACTATGGTAATTTGAACATGGAGCAGCTCAAGTGCATTTTTCTGTTTGACCAGCCTTGAAGTATATTTATTTTTGATGTAAATAGAGACACCTCCACCTTTATTCCCTGCCTGTGAGCTGACCTAAATGTGTGGAAGGCATTATAACCTTGCACTGTTGATGTGCTCTCTGCAGCTTTAAACCATGTCTCGGTGACCATAGAGATATCAGCATTCTCTAGAGTAAAGAGAGTTTCTAGGGAGTGGAGTCTTTGTTTAGACTTCTAGCACTGAGCAGTAATACCTTCAGATTTTCATGCTTTTGATTTCCTATGTTGGAAGTGCTTTCAGTTTGGCATTGTAATTAAAGAAACCCATGACTATGGTATTGGGTTCGATGGTTAGTGTTTCTCATAAGACCATCCCTGGCAAAGCAGCGTGGTCTGTTGACCATCTCCTTACATGCTGACAAATATTACACCCCCTGGGAATGACACCAAAACTATGCCAATTATTAAAGTCAATCATCTTTTGTTCGTACTGTGGCATCATCCTTGGAGAAGGTAAAATGCTGCTCAATGCTAGGCTCATATCAGCCTGAGACACATATTCCAAAAGCTCTATGGAGTCTCTCTTCATATAGTCTAGGGAGGTACATCTCAGGTCATTTACACCCACATAGACTATGACAGAATCATATAGATAATTGTGGTACAATGACCTGAGTGCATGTGTAATGTGGTGGATCCTAGCCCTAGATAAGCAACTGACCATAACTTTCTCCTTACTCAGCCTGGTGAGAGGGACATCAGTGTGTCTCATGATGGAGTCTCCAATGGCTAACATGTTGGATGGCTTAGAGGTAGAGGCTCCATGAGATGTAGCTCTATGTGTTGATGTGGGTGTTGTTTTGGAAGAGTTTGTTTGGGGCTGCTGAGGGTATTTGTTATGTGTACTTCATCTAGGAGTTCTTTGTGATTTAGGAAAGTTATATGTTAGTGCCTCAGCATATATGGTTCAATATGTCTGCTGTGAATTGTGTGTGATGGGTGTAGCGTGTGTACTACTGACAACCTTATTTACATTAGGAGTACTTTTATGCGAGAGCTTTGCCTCCAGTGGCATTGTGTGACAGCATCTCTCACATACAATGTCAGTTTGTTTGAGAATTAACTGGTTGTCTGTAAACATGACGAAATTTCTGCATTGAATCAGGATGCCCACCAAGCTGGTAGTAAAGATAGTGGGAAAGTTCATATCCATGGCAACAGACCCTTTTTTACTGATTAGAGAGTTGGAGTGAGAATATCAATCACTGTCAGGAGCATCCGGTATGCAACTATGTGGAGAGCACTTGTCCAGATGTATTCCTTATGACATTTTTGTGGCTTTCTGACATATCACTGGGATGATCTCAGGAATGATGTGAGAAAACATTACATCATTTGAGTTCATACCTCTCAAATCTCCTGATTTGGGCAGAATGTCCAATTTTTGTCTCATATTTCATAGGATTATCGAATCATAGGAGGCTACTAGGCTATTGAACTGGAGGTCATTTGAAGCCTAGTCATTTCATCCTAACATAATACCATAAATACTCTAGTCAATACCCAGGTCTGTATTTAGTAATGTCTGCCCATGTCCTGGAGGGCTGTGGGTACTATCCCCAGTAAGAATTTATGGTGCCCCATACACTTGTCCAGGTTCCTTTTGAACAGTGTCATAGAGGTGCTCTGCTTCACATGACTTAGCAGCCTATTCCAAAGATGCAGCAGTTGCTGGGAGACAAATCTGTCCCTCCAACATCTCTTAATCATGTTGCAGGCCATATTTAGGTCCCTGGAAAGGATAGCTCTAGTCCCGTTTCATTTACAGATGTGCAGCAGATTCATTAGGTATGGGTCAGAGGTTGCTCTGAAAGCCAGGCATAAGTCTCACCTAAGAAGTCTATACGATACTGAGTATAGTGACAGGGACTTAAGTTGGTCTGTGTAAGGCATATGCTGGAGTCTCTTGATCTTCTGAGTTAGAAACCTCTGAGGTCTCTCCAATTGCTGAAAGTGTGTTGTACAGTACATGCTGAAAGGGGCGTTATACTCAATTATGGGCCTGATTAGTATTGAGGATAGAAGGGTTATAACCTCCTTTGCTCTAGAGGTGATGCCTTTGCTAAGTGTGCTACATAGAAAGCCTTCCATGCTACAGTAGACACATGGTGTTCAAAGTTAACATCACAGCTTACTTGTGATCCCAGATCTCTTACCATTTAGTAGGTACATAGGGTATTGTAAATTTGATAAAGTGAAGGGACATTGTTTTTGCTGAAGGGATAATGATGCATTTCTTTGCATTCAGTTTGAGACTGTGACTGAGACACCAGTCGCTGGTCTGCATAAGACCCTCCTGAAGTATACTGACATAATTTGGGGATTCAGTAATTGTACCCAGTTTGCAGTCATATGCAAACTTGGTAAGTCACAGCCCTTTAGTTTTGGCCTGAATTTCTGAGAAGTATATACCAAACAGTAGGGGCCCCAGCACTGACCCTTGTGGCATCCCACTGCTGAGAGGTCTGCTGGTTGATATGGAGTCACCATTTTGATAGTGTGTGACAGGTTTGTGAGCCAGCTGGCAACCCATCTTACAACAAAGGTGTTTACATTCAGTTTGCTAAGTTTATCAGTAATGCCTGAGTGTGGGATTGTGTCAAAGGTCTTTGCCAAGTTGAAGTATGCTGTATGCACAGATTTGATTTGCTCTTGTCAATGGCCCTGGTCACATTTTTAAAGACATCCACCAGGTGTAACAGGCAGGATTGTGCCCTTGATGAATCCAAACTGGGTCAGCTCCAGGGTTCGGAGGTCACCTGTCTTTATTTATGAGGTCCATGATGATGCATTCCATGGCTTTACAGATGAGACTGGTCAGACTTATGGGTCTATAATTCCCTGGGTCTGTTGCTAAGTCATGTTTGTGGGAGGGGGGGTAACTATTGCTGTTCTCCATTCTGCAGAAACAAAGCCTGTGGTTAGGCTGTGATTGAATAGGGTTGCCCTTCGAGGATTTGACATGCTGGCTTATTTGCCTGTTTAGGGTTCTTTTCCATTGTTGGGACCTCATCTTAGTTTTCTTAGACGGCAACTTAGTGCTTTTGTTGTAAAGTTTGTTGATGCTGGATGTCCACCAGGGTGGCTTATTTTTTCTTGGGGGTCTGACTTTGATTCTTTCTGGAACAGCTAAGTCTATATACTTGTACAGGTGATTCTTTAGGGCTTCAGTGTAAGCTTTGGTATATTTACCACTTTCCCTAAGAGGGTATAATTTGCTTTGGCGAAGTATTTTAGTCTGACTTTGCACTTTGTGAGTTCTGGTGATAGTGCTAGTTCAAAGGTGACTGATGCTGTGGTCAGATTTAACTAATGAAGGTCCGAAGTTGCAGTGGTGCATCTGTTTGTCATGTTAGTAAGAACCAGATCTAGTATGTTTGTTCCTCTTGTTGGGAATTGAACAATTTGTTCCAGGGCATTTCAGTTAACAAAGTCAAGGAACTTTTGCACTAGTGAGTTAGGACTAGAGTAGGTTTCCCAGTTGATAGTGGGATAATTGAAATCCTTCATGACCAGAGTGTTTGGCAATATCTGGATTGCCTCCAGTTTGGTCAAGTAGGCCTCATGTGCATCATGTTCCATGGAGGGGGGGGGCTATAACTAGCTGTGACTTGAATGGGGGTTTTACCCACTGTATTCTGAACTTGGAGTAACTCCATGGAGTTGTCCAATCTAACTAGTCCAGGAGGTAAATTTATCCCTAATATAGATAGAAACACTATCTCCTTTGGTTCTCACACATTCATTTTGTAGACTGAAGGTGTGGAAAGCATTATAGCCTTGCAAGGCCTGGGTACTCTCTTAGGCCCTGAAAAAGGTTTCTGTGACTGCACAGACATCTACATCCTCCAGTGACAGAAGTGCTTCCGGGGTGTGCAGTTTTTGTTTAAGCTCCTAGTGTTTAGCAGCATGACCCTTATTTTGTTATGGCACAGACATCTACATCCTCCAGTGACAGAAGTGCTTCCGGGGTGTGCAGTTTTTGTTTAAGCTCCTAGCGTTTAGCAGCGTAATCTTGATTTTGTTATGGTTGGCACTTTTCATGTTGGCAATTTTATTTTTGAGTCCTTGCTTAAAAAACAATGTGATGGAGTCAAGAGCCTTTGCCAGCAGCTGAAAGCCTAGTAGTGCCTGGTGCAAATCGTCTCTGATAAAGCAGTGAGGTTTGTCGACCATATCACTCAGACTGACAGAAACTGGATGTCCTTTGAATGACACCAAAAACTAAGGCAATTATTGAAATTGATCATTTTTTGTTTATACTGTGGCATCATTCTAGTTGAGGGTAGAATGCTGCTCAAGACAAGGAGCATACCTGACTGGGACACATACTCAGATAGCTGAATCATCTCTCTCTTCATAAAGTCCAGTGAGGTATGTCTCAAGTCATTCGCTCCAACATGAGATATGACAGAGTCATCATGGTACTTGTTGTCGAGCGACCTGAGTGCATGCCTGATCTGACGAATCCTGGCACCGGACAGGAAGCTGACTGCGACTTTCTCCTTATCTAACCTGGTGAGTGGGACATCAGTGTGTCTCACTATGGAGTGGGACATCCGTGTGTCTCACTATGGAGTGGGACATCAGTGTGTCTCACTATGGAGTGGGACATCAGTGTGTCTCACTATGGAGTCTCCAATGACAAGAACATTTGTTTTTTGATTGTTACACCTTAAGGGCTTGGTAAGTGAGACACTGGTGTTGCTATGTGTCTTGGGTGCTGTGGGAACTGTGTTAGTTGTGGCAGTCTTTTGTTGTAGAGGTCTCTGGTGTTTCAAAAAGTTTTTTGAGAGAACCTCCGCATATGTTGATTTGTGTGTTGGGTGCATACTATGTGTATGAGCAGTTCCATTATGTGCATCAGTAGAAGTTGAAAGCCTCTTCAGTGTTACTGTATTGAGTGCAAAAGAGCAGGGATTCAAGATTCCTTGTGTAGATACATCTCTCGCACTTTGTACTAGAGTGAGGTATTCGTAGAAGGTTGTCAGTGTACATGGGGCAGTTGCTACACTGCCTCAGGAGACCAAAGCCAACAAGGCTGACAGGAGAAACAAGGGTAGTCCACCTGTCCATAATGTTAGGTTTGAAGAACTGTTATCACAACAGAGGTGCTTTCAGAACTGATCTAGGAGGTGCTCTGTAGATAGATATTTCTGATGGGGTTTTTGGTTGGTGGTTTAATAGGTCACAGCTCACTAGCAATATGTCTTAGATCAGAGATGAACTAAAGATGAGGAACACATTAATGTACTACAGCTGTATCTAAGGGAAGAATTGTTGAAATTATCTGTTCAGCTGTGGTGCACAATTGTGCAGCAGTGAGTGGTGCTGTGCAAAGCACAAACAAGCAGAAACCCACTGAAACTGGGAGCTTTAATACCAGAAGCTAAAAACTTAAAAATAACTTTAAAAACTCAAAACAAAAACAATGAGGGTTCTTACTCCAAGCCCTAGAAGAATCACTCTTCACCAGACAGGTTCTAATCAGCACATTTAGGTACAGAAAGTCCCCTTCCAATCCAAGATGGCCTGGAAAATGTGCTCAGAACAAACAGCCACTAGAAACAGATCCAGATGCAGCAAACCTTTATCTGGACTTGCTACAGTTACTAGCTACACTATTTGTGATCTTTTCCTCATACAGTTTTGGTTTTCTGGCAAATCATTGACATATCATTGCAGATTGAAGTCAGAAACTAATGACAGACACTTGAGTTTCAGCCTTCATGCTCTGCAGAAAGTTCATGCTACTGTACAACCTATTATTCTATTAACTAACTAAGTTTGAAAGAGCAATATTAACAATCTGTCCCTAATTTTGGGCCTTTGTGTCCCCAGTATTTATGGCTTTGTACAGATTTCTTGCTGTAAGAGGTTGAGAGGTATGTTTGAGATTCATTCTAACACATCTATGCGACATCTATGTCGAATACAGTATATCCCTGTTTCTGGTTAATTATCCTCACATTGTGTTGGCCTTTGTGCCGATGTATTGCACTAACAGATTGACAGCCATCTGTGAACCTGTTGTAATCATTGTGGGTGCTCTGCATTAAACAGAATTGATGCCTGCATTTGCTTACACAGTTTCCTGGCCAGTAACACTGTTGCCAGCCAGGAAACCTTGCTTAGACATGGTGTGTGGCATTAATATGTATTGAGCAGTTGTGCACTCTGCCACTCACCATGAAATGCCAGGCATAAATGTAAACTCCATCTAGGCTTCATGGGGAGCCTACATGGAGTTTATTGAAGACTGCATTAACTCACAGGACGTACTTTTTTCACTTTTCACATTTTAGACATGGAGTGGGTTGAGCAGATGGAAAGAGTACTTTGAGGGGTTGATGAATGAAGAGAATGAGAGGGAGAGAAGGTAGGATGATGTGTGGATAGTGAATCATGAAGTGCAGTGGATTAGCAAGGAGGAAGTAAGGATAGCTATGAAGAGGATGAAGAACAGAAAGGCTATTGGTCCAGATGACATACCTGTGGAAGCATGGAGGTGTTTAGGTGAAATGGCAGTGGAGTTTTTAACTAGATTGTTTAATGAAATCTTGGAAAGTGAGAGGATGCCTGAGGAATGGAGAAAAAGTGTTTTGGTACCGATTTTTAAGAATAAGGGTGATGTACAGAGCTGTAGTAACTACAGAGGAATTAAACTGATCAGTCACAGCATGATGTTATGGCAAAGAGTAGTGGAAGCTAGGTTAAGAAGGGAGGTGATGATTATTGATCAGCAGTATAGTTTCATGCCAGGAAAGAGCACTACAGATGTGATGTTTGCTCTGAGAGTGTTGATGGAGAAGTACAGAGAAGGTCAGAAGGAGTTGCATTGTGTCTTTGTGGATTTAGAGAAAGCATATGGCAGGGTGCCTAGAGAGGAGTTGTGGTATTGTATGAGGAAGTCGGGAGTGTCAGAGAAGTATGTTAGAGTGGTGCATTATATGTATTAGGGTAGTGTGATAGTGGTGAGGTCTGCAGTGGGAGTGACAGATGCATTTAAGGTGGAGGTGGGATTACATCAAGGATCAACTCTGAGCCCTTTCTTATTTGCAATGGTGATGGACAGGTTGACAGATGAGATCAGACAGGAGTCCCCGTGGACTATGATGTTTGCAGATGACATTGTGATCTGTAGTGAGAGTAGGGAACAGGTGGAGGAGACCCTGGAGAGGTGGAGATATGCTCTAGAGAGAAGAGGAATGAAGGTCAGCAGGACTAAGACAGAATATATGTGTGTGAATGAGTGGAAGGATAGAGGAATGGTGAGGATGCAGGGAGTAGAGGCGGCAAAGGTGAATGAGTTTAAGTACTTGGGATAAACAGTTCAGAGTAATGGTGAGTGTGGAAGAGAGGTGAAGAAGAGAGTACAGGCAGGATGGAGTGAGTGGAGATGAGTGTCAGGAGTAATTTGTGACAGACGAGTGCCAGTAAGAGTGAAAGGGAAGGTCTACAAGAGGGTAGTGAGATCAGCTATGTTATACGGGTTGGAGACAGTGGCATTGACAAAAAGGCAGGAGTCAGAGCTTGACGTGGCAGAGTTGAAGATGTTAAGATTTGCACTGGGTGTGATGAGGATGGACAGGATTAGGAATAAGTATATTAGAGTGTCAGCCCAGGTTGGAAGGTTTGGAGACAAAGCCAGAGAGGCAAGATTACGTTGGTTTGGACATGTGCTGAGGGGGGATGCAGAGTATATTGGGAAAAAGATGCTAAGGATGAAGCTGCCAGGTAACAGGAAAAGAGGAAGGCCTAAGATAAGGTTTATGGATGTGGTGAGAGAGGATATGCAGGTGGTTGGTGTGACAGAGCAAGATGCAGAGGACAGGAGGAAATGGAAACAGTTGATCTGCTGTGGCGACCCCTAACGGGAGCAGCCGAAAGAAGAAGAAGACATGCTCTGGATGAGTTCACTTGAGGAGAACTGTAATGCTATTCTTGAAAAGAAGGCGCTGAAATGCAAATTCACCTTAAGGCACACAATCTGCCTGGACTTAATTCTGCTTGTTCAATTAAATGCATTTTTCAGCTTAATAAACAAATTGTTTTATTAATGGTTTTGATAGGACACTTGCATCTTTCTTTAATTTTCTCAGACATTTTTTAATGTCTGTATTTTTGATGTTTTTGCTTATTTTCCGTTCTGCTACAGTATATACAGTTTACATGCAGTCGTTTACATTTTCCACACATTTTATTGATTTTTTTTTCACCCTGTTTTTAGTGTATGATTGATTACATGGATGTTTGGTTTTTAACAGTGATCTGATGAAGCCCTGTGGGTGAAAGTGCTTTTCTTTTTTGTTAGTTTTTAATACACTTATAAATACAGCTTTCATGTAGGTTGTATTTTTTATGTTTCTTTATATTCCATTTTTTCCAAGGTTACTATAGTGGTGGATGCTGTTGTTTTAATTCTTGCATCTGTTGTCACACACACACACACACACACACACACACACACACACACACACACACACACACACACTCACCTTCTTCATTTTAGCTATCTGAATTTTTGTTTTATTTCTTTTTCTTTTTTTTAGTTTATTACTCCTTTTAGAAGGACCTTGTGCTTAATAGCATTTCATGAAGGGGGTCTTGTGACCCATTGTTCCTATCTGGATACAGACTAGGAGTTAATTACTAGTTCATTTATAGTTGATATGGACTTTGGTTTTATTAGCTCTCTTTTTGTTCTTATTTAAGTTTGAATTATAAAAAATGACTTGTGGTATGTCAGATTAGCTTATAGTTATAGGCTAGGCTCATTCCATGTATGAGGCTGGCAATCGTCATTTATGATTCATTGTCATTTAAGTATATATTAATTTTCCATGAGTTAAAGCTTTTACTGAAAAGTTGATCTAATGAAGTCAATTTGGTGGACAAAAGTGCGTATCATAAATTAAAGCTGAGTTATTCTGGTGATTAAGCCTGTTTGAGTTATTTCTTCAGCATCTTCATAGGAGATGAGTTAACATGTGAAGCTTTGGACTGTTTATTGCTGTTCCTTAATATTGCAATGTTTAACTGTTTTTATTTTTCATTTTTCACAAATGTCAAGGAAGTAAAGTCAGTCCTTTAACTTAACTCTGAGGATAGTTATGTCCTTGCATCTGTGTTGTGGTCACCTTCAGTAACTAAGACCACAGAGTAGGCTGTCAGTTATATGCTTCAAGTGTACGAATGCAGTGCTGTTTGGTAAGAAATAGCTATGATCCAAGCCAGAGATAAGATGTTTATGAGTGCGATCTCCTGCACTGAACCAGTAAGATCTCTTTGACAGAGCTAAGTAGGTCAGGCAAAGCTTGCAGGGCATATAGGTCAATTAACCATGACAGGCCTGTAGGTGTGCTCTAAAATGACCGTATCAGCTATGCTTATGTGTAGCACCTGGTAATAACTATGCTACCACAGGCTGGTGGTGACCTGCTTTACAAGCAAGATTGTCGGTAATAAGGGTTTTGATTTCATTACTTTATTTTATAAATTCTGGAACTCACAGCCTGTTTAAGTTTATTCAGTAGCAACAACACCCATACGCAAAACTTCTGGGAAATAGTTTGTTCCTAAGTCGTTGAGTTTACTGACTGCAGTTTGAATTTCAAATCTGGTTTGTTGTGCACATATGAAAATGTTTATTTGTTTTACCTTAACACAGAAATATTACCAAGGAATTGTAGGGCAACCTAATGCTTTTCAAGACTGTACAGACAAAGCAAAAATGCTCCAAAATGTAATTCTTACATAGAGACTAGATTAGATAAATCATTTTTTTGCCTCCTTAAAGTTATACTTTCTATGAGTTATTTCAAGTGCATTATTTATTTCCATCTCCTCTCCTCTCTTCTCAGTATCCCTAAGTTAAGCAGATTTTTGAACAATTTTGACAAAAATGCTTTCAATACATTTTATGTGACTATTTAACTTAGTACACTATTTGCAAACATTTTACTGTCCTGCATTTTTCTTAAACAATCAGATATTTTATGAGGAACAGTGCAAAACTATGAGGAAATGAGGTATTTTTCGGTATTTTTAGAAAGTCTGGCCTCTCAATGGTACTTTTGTGGCCAGACCTTTTACTATAGGTATATCCTCAGCTTATAACAGGTAAGCTGGTTGGGCTGTCCAATCAACATGCCAGTTTTTGAATAGCAATGACATTCTTGGATAATTTCACATACTATTACTGCAAATCAATTATGCATATAAACAAAAGTACTACTTCTGCTTAATACCCCATAGTACTGAAATGACATATATGGTACATACCAGTACAAGTATGATGACAAGCATTCATTGTTCTAGGAGGTGTACAATCATGATACCCTGCAATGCCTGAAGTAAATTGGTTTGTACTACTGCACTGATGAATTTGTATTGCATATAAGATGCAGTATGCTCTGATTATGTTTCGTAGACTGCATCCTGCATCTTATGATGCACAGCTGTGCCATAGAGCATTTAATGTACAACATACAGCACTAGAATGCTACAGAATATTTCATTCATATATTATATGAGACTTCAGTGAAGGCCCAGTTGGCGGAATCCCAAATAACTGAATTTGTCGAATAATACTATTAATAGAATTCTAAATAGCTGAAACTGAAGCATTATACAATGAAAACAACATAGGGGAAATGTTTCAAACAGAGCTTTTTTGTAGAAAACAAAGTCCACCTGCAGTACCCCATAAAAATGGCTTTGACTCTACACCTTACTTACTTAAATATAATAAGCCCGTAGACATACAGTCAAGGAGAAAAGTGAATGCACAATAAAGACCCAAAACTACAATACAGCAGTTTATATATGGCATAGTACCCTGTACTACTGCATTACTCATGTAAGCATACTGTTCAGTAAAGAATTCAAGGGCACAAATGTACTGCTGCACAGGTATGCTGTGAATATAAAAAGTGTGGAACACTGCATTAATGTTCTGATACAGAGGTATGCTGTGAATATAAAAAGTGTGGAACACTGCACTAATGTACTGCTACAAAGGTATGCATTAAATATAAAATGTGTGGAACACTGCACTAATGTACTGCTACAAAGGTAGGCTGTGAATATAAAATGTGTGGAACAATGCACTAATGTTCTGCTACAAAGGTATGCATTAAATATAAAATGTGTGGAACATGGCACTAATGTACTGCTGCAAAGGTATGCTGTGAATATAAAATGTGTAGAACACTGTACTAATGTACTGCTGCAAAAATATGTTGTGAATATAAAACATGTGGAACACTGCACGAATGTACTGCTACACAGGTACGCTGTGAATGGGTCTATATTATCGCAACAAAAGTTTTAAACTCAGAATACCATATGGTTGACACCATATGGTTGAAGTTTGAAAATTTTGAATCCAAAAAAAAATTATGGCAGAAACCTGTCATTAAGTGTTTTATGCAGGAGGAAAAGTAAAACTACACTCTCACATCCCTGATACTTAAATATACCAACTCCAAGATCACACTACATTGAAGTAAAAGGGAAGAATTCCCTACGACGATCTCCGTTCACTCTAGCAATGTTTGCAATATTCGCTCATTTGGTGTAACCCAACAGGTGTATGCTCACTGCAGTCTTTGCTGAAATAATATAGACACACTGTGAACATAAAATGTGTGGAACACTGCACTAATGTTCTGCTTCACAGGTATGCTGTAAATATAAAATGTGTGGAACACTGCACTAATGTTCTGCTGCAAAGGCATGCTGTGAATATAAAATGTGTGGAATACTGCACTAATGAACTGCTGCAAATGTATGCAGTGAATGTAAAATAGGGAGAACACTGCAATAATGTACAGCTGCAAAGCTATGCTATGAATATGAAATGTGTGGAACACGGCACTAATGTACTGCTGCAAAGGTATGCTGTGAATATGAAAAGTGTGGCTCACTGCACTAATGTCCTGCTACAAGGGTATGCTGGGAATATAAAATGTGTGGAACACTGCAGTAATGTTCTGCTACAAAGGTATGTGTGCAGATAAAATGTGTGGAACACTGCAGTAATGTACTACTACAAAGGTATGCAGTGAATATAAAATGTGTGGAACACTGCACTAATGTACTGCTGCAAAGGTATGCTGTGAATATGAAAAGTGTGGCTCACTGCACTAATGTCCTGCTACAAGGGTATGCTGGGAATATAAAATGTGTGGAACATTGCATTAATGTTATGCTACAAAGGTATGCTGTGAATTAAAATGTGTGGAACACTGTATGAATGCAAAACTGCAAAGGTAAGATGTGAATATAAAATGTGTGGATCACTGTACTAATGTATTGCTGCAATGGTATGCTTAAAATATAAAATGTGTGGAACACTGCCCTAATGTACTGCTACAAAGGTATGCTGTGAATATAAAATGTGGAGAAAACTGCACTAATATACTGCTGCAAAGGTATGGTATGAAGACAAACTGTGTTGAACACTGCACTATTGTACTGCTGCAAAGGAATGCTGTGAATGTAAAATGCATTGAGCAGTGCACTAATGTCCTGCTGCAAAAGTATGCTGTCAATATAATATGACTGGAGCACTGCACTAATGTTCTGCTGCAAAGGTAAGATACAAATAAAAAATGTGTGGATCACTGCACTAATGTACTGCTGCAATGGAATGATGTGAATATAAGATGTGTGGAACACTGCACAAATGTTCTGCTGCAAAGGTATGCAGTGAATATAAAATTTGTGGAACATGGGACTAATGTACTCCTGCAAAGGCATGCTGTGAATGTAAAATGTGTGGAACACTGCACTAATGTACTGCTGCAAAGGTATGCTGTGAATATAAAATGTGTGGAACACTGCAGGAACGTACTTCTAAAAAGGTATGTTGTGAAAATAAAATGTGTGGAACATTGCACTAATGTTCTGCTGCACAGGCATGTTGTGAATATACAAATTGTGGAACACTCCACTAATGTTCTGCTGCAAAGCTATGCTGTGAATATAAAATGTGTGGAACACTGCACTAAAGCACTGCTAGAAAGGTATACTGTGAATATAAAATGTGTGGAACACTGCACTAATGCACTGCTGCACAGGTATGATGTGACTTTAAAATGTGTGGAACACTGTTCTAATGTACTCCTGAAAAGACATGATGTGAATATAAAATGTGTGGAACACTTCACTAATGAAATGCTGCAAAGGTATGATGTGAATATAAAGTGTGTGGAACACTGCACTAATGTATTGCTGCAAAGGAATGCTGTGAATGTAAAATGCATGGAGCAGTGCACTAATGTACTGCTACAAAGGTATGTTGTGAATATAAAATGTGTCGAACACTGCACTACAGTACCACTACAAATGTATACTGTGAATATAGTATGTGTGGAATACTGCCCTAATGTACTACAGTAAAGGTATGCTGTGAATATAAAATTTGTGGAACACTGCATGAATGTACTGCTGTAAAGGTATGATGTGAATATAAAATGTGAGGATCATTGCCCTAATGTACTGCTGCAAAGGTATGATGTGAATATAAAATGTGGAGAACACCGCACTAATATAATGCTGCAAACGTATGCTGTAAATACAAAATGTGTTGAACACTGCACTAATGTACTGCTGTAAAGGAATGCTGTGAATGTAAAATATGTGGAGCAGTGCACTAATGTACTGCTACAAAGGTATGTTGTGAATATAAAATGTGTCGAACATTGCATTAATATTCTTCTCCAAAGGCATGCTGTGAATATAAAATGTGTGGGACAGTACACTAATATACCACTATAAATATATGCTGTGAATATAAAAATTGTGGAGTACTGCACTAATGTTCTGCTACAAAGGTATGCTGTGAATATAAAATGTGTGGAACACTGCACTAATGCACTCCTGCAAAGGTATGATGTGACTAATGTGTGGAACACTTCACTAATGAAATGCTACAATGGTATGATGCGAATATAAAATGTGTGGAACACTGCACTAATGTACTCCTGGAAAGGCATGCTGTGAATACAAACTGTGTGGAACATTGCAGTAATGTACTTCTTTAAAGGTGTGCTGTGAATATAAAATGTGTGGAACACTGCACTGATGTACCGCTATAAAAGTATGCTGTGAAAATAAAATTTGTGGAAGACTGCACTAATGTAGTGCTACAAAGGAATGCAGTGAATATATAAAATGGGGAGAACACTGCACTAATATACTGCTCAAAGGTATGCTGTGATTATAAAATGTTTCGAACACTTTACTAATGTTCTGCTACAAAGGTATGCTGTGAATATTAAAAGTGTGGAACACTGCACTAATGTACTGCTGCAAAGGTATGCTTAAAATATAAAATGTGTGGAACGCTGCACTAATGTACTGCTACAATGGTATGCTGTGAATATAAAATGTGTGGAACACTGCACTAATGTTCTGCTACAAAGGTATGCTTTGAATATAAAATGCTGAGAATACTGCACTAATGTACTGCTGCAAAGGTATGCTGTGAATATAAAATGTGTGGAATGCTCCACTAATGTTCTGCTGCAAATGTATGTTGTGAATACAAAATGTGTGGAACACTGCACAAATGTACTGCTGCAAAGGTAAGATGTGAATATACAGTGTGTGGGTCACTGCACTAATGTACTGCTGCAAAGGTATGATGTGAATATAAAATGTGGAGAACACTGCACTAATATACTGCTGAAAAGGTATGCTGTGAATATAAAATGTGTTGTACACTGCACTAATATACTCCTGCAAAGGAATGCTGTGAACATAAAATGTGTGGAATATTGCACTTATGTTCTGCTCAAAGTTATGTTGTGAACATAAAATGTATGGATCACTGCACTAACCTACTTCTGCAAAGGCATTCTGTGAATGTAAAATATGTGGAACACTGCAGTAGGGCACTCCTGGAAAGGTAGTCTGTAAATATAAAATAGGTGGAACACTGCACTAATGTTCTGCTACAAAGGTTTGTTGTGAATATAATATGTGTGGAACACTGCACTAATGTACTGCTGCACAGGTGTGCTGTGAATATAAAATGTGTGGAACACTGCACAAATGTACTGCTTCAAGGGTATGCCATGAATATAAAATGTGTGAAACACTGCTATAATGTACTACTGCAAAGGTATGATATGAATACAAAATGTGTTGAACACTGCACTAAAGTGCTGCTGCAAAGGAATGCTGTGAATGCAAAATGTGTGGACCAGTGCACTAATGTACTGCTGCAAAGGTATGCTGTGTATATAAAATGTGTGATACACTGCACTAATGTACTGCTACAGAGGTATACTGTGAATATAAAAAGTTTGGATCACTGAACTAATGTTAAGCTGCAAAGATATGCTGTGAGTATAAAATGTGTGGAACACTGCACTAATGTTCTGCTACAAAGGTATGCTGTGAATATAAAAAGTGTGGAACACTGCATTCATGAACTACTGAAAACGCTGTCTTTATAAAATGTGGGGAATGCTGCACTAATGTACTGCTACATACTATGATCTTAATTTAAAATGTGTGTAACACTTCACTAATGAAATGAGGCAAAGGTATGATGTGAATATAAAATGTGTGGAACACTGCACTAATGTACTGCTGCAAATGCAGGCTTTAAATATAAAATGTATGGGACGCTGCACTAATGTTCTGCTGCAAATGTATGTTGAGAATACAAAATGTGTGGAACACTGCACGAATGTACTGCTGCAAAGGTATGATGTGAATATAGAGTGTGTGGATCACTGCACTAATGTACTGCTGCAAAGGTATGATGTGAATATAAAATGTGGAGGACATGCACTAATATACTGCTGAAAAGGTATGCTGTGAATATAAAATGTGTTGAACACTGCACTAATATACTGTTTCAAAGGAATGTGGTGAATGTAAAATGTGTGGAACACTGCACTAATGTACTGCTGCAAAGGTATGCTGTGAATAAAAAATGTGGGTAACAGTGCAGTAATGTACTCCTATAAAGGAATGCTGTGAACATAAAATGTGTGGAATATTGCACTTATGTTCTGCTCAGTTATGTTGTAAGCATAAAATGTATGGATCACTGCACTAACCTACTTCTGCAAAGGCATTCTATGAATGTAAAATGTGTGGAACACTGCAGTAGGGCACTCCTGCAAAGGTAGTCTGTAAATATGAAATGGGTGGAACACTGCACTAATGTTCTGCTACAAAGGTTTGTTGTGGATATAAAAAGTATGGAACACTGCACTTATGTACTGCTGCAAAGGTGTGCTGTGAATGTAAAATGTGCGGAACACTGCACTAATGTACTGCTGCAAAGGTATGCTGTGAATATAAAATGTGTGGAACACCACTCTAATGTACTGCTGTAAAGATGTGCTTTAAATTTAAAATGTGTGGAACACTGCAGCAATGTACTGGTAAAAGGTATGCTGTGAATATAAAATTTGTGGAACACTGCACTAATGTACTGCTGCAAAAGTATGCTGTGAATATAAAATGTGTGGAATACTGCACTAATGCACTGCTGCAAAGGTATGCAGTGAATGTAAAATAGGGAGAACACTGCAATAATGTACTGCTGCAAAGCTATACTGGTAATATAAAATGAGGGAGCACTGCACTAATGTACTGCTGCAAAGGTATGCTGTGAATATAAAACGTGGATCACTGAACTAACGTACTGTTGCAAATGTATGCTGGGTATATAAAATGTATGGAACACTGCACTAATGTTCTGCTACAAAGGTTTGTTGTGAATATAAAAAGTGTGGAACACTGCACTTATACACTGCTGCAAAGGTGTGCTGTGAATGTAAAATGTGTGGAACACTGCACTAATGATCTGCTACAAAGGTATGCTGTGAATATAAAATGTGTGGAACACTGCACTAATGTACTGCTGCAAAGGTATGCTGTGAATATAAAATGTGTGGAACACCACTCTAATGTACTGCTGTAAAGATGTGCTTTAAATTTAAAATGTGTGGAACACTGCACTAAAGTACTGCTACAATTGTATGTTGTGAATATAAAATGTGTGGAACACTGCAGCAATGTACTGGTAAAAGGTATGCTGTGAATATAAAAGTTGTGGAACAATGCACTAATGTACTGCTGCAAAGGTATGCTGTGAATATAAAATGTGTGGAATACTGCACTAATGCACTGCTGCAAAGGTATGCAGTGAATGTAAAATAGGGAGAACACTCCAATAATGTACTGCTGCAAAGCTATGCTGGTAATATAAAATGAGGGAGCACTGCACTAATGTACTGCTGCAAAGGTATGCTGTGAATATAAAATGTGGATCACTGAACTAACGTACTGTTGCAAAAGTATGCTGGGTATATAAAATGTATGGAACACTGCACAAATGTACTGCTACAAGGGTATGCTATGAATATAAAATGTGTGGAACACTGCTATAATGAACTGCTGCAAAGGTATAATATGAATACAAAATGTGTTGAACACTGCACGAAAGTGCTTCTGCAAAGGAATGCTGTGAATGCAAAATGCGTGGACCAGTGCACTAATGTACTGCTGCAAAGGTATGCTGTGAATATAAAATGTGTGAAACACTGCACTAATGTACCGCTACAGAGGTATACTGTGAATATAAAAAGTGTGGATCACTGCACTAATGTTAAGCTGCAAAGATATGCTGTGAGTATAAAATGTGTGGAATACTGCACTAATGTTCTGCTACAAAGGTATGCTGTGAATATAAAAAGTGTGGAACACTGCACTCATGAACTGCTGCAAATGATGGCTTTAATTATAAAATGTGGGGAATGTTGCACTAATGTACTGCTACATACTATGCTCTGAATATAAAATGTGTGAAACACTTCACTAATGAAATGATGTAAAGGTATGATGTGAATATAAAATGTGTGGACCACTGCACTAATGTACTGCTGCAAATGCAGGCTTTAAATATAAAATGTATGGAACACTGCACTAATGTACTGCTGCAAAGGCATGATGTGAATATAAAACGTGTGGATCACTGCACTAATTTACTGCTGCAAAGGTATGATGTGAATATAAAATGTGGAGAACACTGCACTTATATACTGCTGCAAAGGTATGGTGTGAATACAAAATGTGTAACACTGTACTAATGTACTGCTGCAAAAGTATGCTGTGAATATAAAATGTGTAAAGCAGTCCACTAATGTCCTGCTGCAAAGGTATGCTGTCAATATAACATGTCTGCAGCACTGCACTAATGTTCTGCTGCAAAGGTATGCTGCAAATATAAACTGTGTAGCACACTGCAGAAATGTACTGCTACAAAGGTATGCTTTGAATATAAAATGTATGGAACACTGCAGTAATGTAATGCTGCAAAAGTATGCTGTGAATATAAAATGGGTGGAACACTGCACTAATGTTTTGCTGCAAAGGTATGCTGTAAATATAAAATAGGTGGAACACTGCATTAATGTACTGCTACAAGGGTATGATGTGAATATAAAATGTGTGGAACACTGCACTAATGTACTGCTGCAAATGCAGGCTTTAAATATAAAATGTATGGAACACTGCACTAATGTTCTGCTGCAAATGTATGCTGTGAATACAAAATGTGTGGAACACTGCACTAATGTACTGCTGCAAAGGTATGATGTGAATATAAAATGTGTGGATCACTGCACTAATGTACTATACAAAGGTATGCTGTGAATATAAAAAGTGTGGATCACTGCACTAATGTTCTGCTGCAAAGGTATGCTGTCAATAAAACATGTCTGGAGCACTACACTAATGTTCTGCTGCAAATGTATGCTTTGAAAATAAAATGTGTGAAACACTGCAGTAATGTAATGCTGCAAAGGTATGCTGTGAATATAAAATGGGTGGAACACTGCACTAATGTTTTGCTGCAAAGACATGCTGTAAATATAAAATAGGTGGAGCACTGCACTAATGTACTGCTACAGAGGTATACCATGAATATAAGAATGTGTGGAACACTACACTAATGTTCTGCTGCAAATGTATGCTGTGAATATAAAATGTGTGGAACACTGCTCTAATGTACTACTGTAAAGATATGATGTGAATATAGAATTTTTGGAACAGTACAAATGTACTGCTGCAAAGGTAAGATATGAATAAAAAATGTGTGGATCACTGCACTAATGTACTGCTGCAATGGTATGATGTGAATATAAAATGTGGAGAACAGTGCACAAATATACTGCTACAAATATATGCTGTGAATATAAAATGTGTGTAACACTGCACTAATGTACTCCTGAAAAGGCATGCTGTGAATGTAAAATGTGTGGAACACTGCAATAATGCACTGCTACAAAGGTATGCTGTGAACATAAAATGGGTTGAAGAAAACCCTCATGTTCTACTACAAAGGTATGCTGTGAATATAAAATGTGTGGAACACTGCACTAATGAACTGCTGCAAATGCAGGCTTTAAATAGAAACTGTGGGGAACACTAATCTAATGTACTGCTACAAAGGTATGCTGTCAATATGAAATGTGTGGAACACTGCAATATTTTACTGCTGCAAAGGGTGCTGTGAAAATAAAATGTGTAGAACACTGCACTAATGTACTTCTAAAAAGGTATGCTGTAAATATAAAATGTGTGGAACATTGCACTAATGTACTGCTGCAATGGTATGCTGTGAATATAAAATATGTGGAACCCTGCACTAATATTCTGCTACAAAGGTAGGCCGTGAATGTAAAATATGTGGAACCCTACACTAATGGTCTGCTACAAAGGTATGCTGTCAATATGAAATATGTAGAACACTGCACTGATGTTCTGCTGAAAACATTTGCTGTGAACATAAAATGTCTGCAACAATGCATTAATGTTCTGCTACAAAGGTATGCTGTGAATATAAAATGTCTGGAACACTGCACTAATCTTCTGTGGCAATGGTATGCTGTGAATATAAAATGTGTGGAACATTGCACTAATGTATTGCTGCAAAGATATGCTATGAATATAAAATGTGTGGAACCCTGCACTACGGTTCTGCTATTAAGGAAGGCTGTGAATGTAAAATGTGTGGAACACTGCACAAATGTACTGCTACAAAGGTATGCTGTGAATATAAAATGTGTGGAACACTGCAACAATGTACTGGTGCAAAGGGTGCTGTGAACATAAAATGTATAGAACACTGCACTAATGTACTCCTGCAATGGTATGCTGTTAATATGAAATGTGCAGAACACTGCAAAAGTGTTCTGCTGCAAATGAATACTGTGAATATAATATATGTGGAACACTGCACTGATGTTCTCCTGAAAAGGTATGCCGTGAACATAAAATGTCTGCAACACTGCATTAATGTTCTGCTGCAAGGGTATGCTGTGAATATAAAATGTGTGGAACACTGCAGTCATGTACTGCTGCAAATGAATGCTGTGAATTTAAACGAGTGGAACACTGCACTAATGTTCTCCTGCAAAGGTATGCTATGAACATAGAATGATTGCAACACTGCACTAATGTACTGCTGCAATTATATGCTGTGATTATAAAATGGTTTGAAGACTGCACTAATGTTCTGCTACAAAGGTATGTTATGAATATAAAATGTGTGGAACACTACACTAATGTACTGCTTCAAAGGTATGCTGTGAATATAAAATGGGTTGAAGACTGCACTAATGTTCTGCTACAAAGGTATGCTGTGAATATAAAATGTGTGAAACAGTGCACTGATGAACTGCTGCAAATGCATGCATTATATAAAAATGTTGGGAACACTGAGCTAATGTACTGCTACAAAGGTATGCTGTGAATATAAAATGTGTGGAACACTGTACTAATGTTTTGCTGCAAAGGTATGCGGTAAATATAAAATGTATAGAACACTGCACAAATGTACTGCTGCAAACCTATAATGTGAATATAAAATATGTGGATCACTGCACTAATGTATTGCTGCAAAGGTATTATGTGAATATAAAATATGTTGAACACTGCACTAATGTACTGCTGCAAAAGAATGCTGTGAATGTAAAATACGTGGAACGCTGCAGTAATGTACTGCTGCAAAGGTATCCTGTGAATATAAAATGTGTGAAACACTGCACTAATGTACTGCTACAAAGGTATGCTTTGAATATAAAGTGTGGTGAACACTGCACTAATGTACTGCTGCAAAGGTATCCTGTGAATATAAAATGTGTGAAACACTGCACTAATGTACCACGACAATGGTAAGCTGTGAAAACAAAATGTATGGAACACTGCACTAATGTACTGCTACAAAGGTATGCTGTTAATATAAAATGGGGAGAACACTGCACTAATATACTGCTGCAAAGGACTTCTCTGAATTTAAAATGTGTGAAACATTGCACTAATGTTCTGGTCAAAGGTATGCTGTGGACATAAAATGTGTGGATCACTACACTAACGTATTGCTGCAAAGGCATGCTGTGAATGTAACATGTGTGAAAGTGCAGTAATGCAATGCTGCAAAGGTAGGCTGTGAATATAAAATGTGTGGAATACTGCACTAATGTTCTACTACAAAGGTATGCTGTGAACATAAAATAGGTTGAAGAGTGCACAGATGTTCTGCTAAAAGGTATGCTGTGAATATAAAATGTGTGGAAAATTGCACTAATGTTCTGCTGCAAAGGCATGCTGAGAATCTAAAAAGTCTGGAACACTGCACTAATCTTCTGCTACAAAGGGATGCTGTGAATATAAAAAGTGTGGAACACTGCACTAATGTACTGCCGCAAAGGTGTGCTATCAACATAAAACATGTGGACCACTGCACTAATGTTCTGCTACAAAGGTATGGTGTGAATATAACATGTGTGGAGCACTGCACTAATGTACTGGTGGTAAGGTATGCTGTGAATATAAAATGTGTGGAACACTGCACAAATTCACTGCTGCAAAGGTATGATGTGAATATAAAATGTATGGAACACTGCACTAATGTACTGCTGATAAGGTGTGTATTAAATATAAAATGTGTTGTACACTGCACTAATGTACTTTTACAATTGTAGTCTGTTAATATAAAATGTGTGGAATACTGGACTAATGTTCTGCTTCAAAGGAATGATGTGAATATAAATTGAGTGGAACACTGCACTAATGTTCTGCTGCAATGGTATACTGTAAATATAAAATGTGTGGAACACAGCACAAATTTACTGCTGCAAAGGTATGAAGTGATTATAAAATGTGTGGATCCCTGCACTAATGTTCTGCTACAAAGGGTGACTGTAAATGTAAAATGTGTGGAAGACTACACTAATGTACTGCTACAAAGGTATTCTGTGAATATAAATTATGTGGAACACCGCACTAATGTACTGCTGCAACGGTATGCTGTGGATATGAAATGTGTGGAACACTGCACTAATTTTCTGCTGCAAATGAATCCAGTGAATATAAAATGTGTGGAGCACTGCACTGATGTTCTGCTGCAAAGGTATGCTGTGAACATAAAATGTCTTCAACACTGCATTAATGTTCTGATACAGAGGTATGCTGTGAATATAAAATGTGTGGAACACTGCACTAATGTACTGCTACAAAGGTATGCTGTGAATATAAAATGTGTGGAACACTACACTGATGAATTGCTGCAAATGCAGGCTTTATATATAAAATGTTGGGAACACTGCTCCAATGCACTGCTAGAAAGGTATGCTGTGAATTTAAAATGTGTGGAACACTGCACTAATGTTCTGGTCAAAGGTATGCTGTGAACATAACATGTGTGGATCACTACACTAACGTATTGCTGCAAAGGCATGCTGTGAAAGTAAAATGTGTGAAACACTGCAGTAATGCAATGCTGCAAAGGTAGGCTGTGAATATAAAATGTGTGGATCACTGCACTAATGTACTGCTACAAGGGTATGCTGTGATTATAAAATGTGTGGAACACTGCTCTAATTTACTGGTGAAAATGAATGCTGTGAATATAAAATGTGTGGAACACTGCACTAATGCACTGCTACAAAGGTATGCTGTGAACATAAAATGGGTTGAAGACCACCCTCATGTTCTATTGCAAAGGTATACTGTGAATATAAAATGTGTGGAACACTGCACTAATGAACTGCTGCAAATGCAGGCTTTAAATAGAAACTGTGGGGAACACTAATCTAATGTACTGCTACAAAGGTATGCTGTCAATATGAAATGTGTGGAACACTGCAATATTTTACTGCTGCAAAGGGTGCTGTGAAAATAAAATGTGTAGAACACTGCACTAATGTACTTCTAAAAAGGTATGCTGTAAATATAAAATGTGTGGAACATTGCACTAATGTATTGCTGCAAAGATATGCTATGAATATAAAATGTGTGGAACCCTGCACTACGGTTCTGCTACTAAGGAAGGCTGTGAATGTAAAATGTGTGGAACACTGCACAAATGTACTGCTACAAAGGTATGCTGTGAATATAAAATGTGTGGAACACTGCAACAATGTACTGGTGCAAAGGGTGCTGTGAACATAAAATGTGTAGAACACTGCACTAATGTACTCCTGCAATTGTATGCTGTGAATATGAAATGTGCAGAACACTGCAAAAGTGTTCTGCTGCAAATAAATACTGTGAATATAATATATGTGGAACACTGCACTAATGTTCTCCTGAAAAGGTATGCCGTGAACATAAAATGTCTGCAACACTGCATTAATGTTCTGCTGCAAGGGTATGCTGTGAATATAAAATGTGTGGAACACCGCAGTCATGTACTGCTGCAAATGAATGCTGTGAATTTAAATGTGTGGAACACTGCACTAATGTTCTCCTGCAAAGGTATGCTATGAACATAGAAGGATTGCAACTCTGCACTAATGTACTGCTACAATTATATGCTGTGATTATAAAATGGTTTGAAGACTGCACTAATGTTCTGCTACAAAGGTATGTTATGAGTATAAAATGTGTGGAACACTGCACTAATGTTCTGCTACAAAGGTATGCTGTGAATATAAAATGTGTGAAACAGTGCACTGATGAACTGCTGCAAATGCATGCATTATATAAAAATGTTGGGAACACTGAGCTAATGTACTGCTACAAAGGTATGCTGCGAATATAAAATGTGTGGAACACTGTACTAATGTTTTGCTGCAAAGGTATGCGGTAAATATAAAATATATAGAACACTGCACAAATGTACTGTTGCAAACCTATAATGTGAATATAAAATATGTGGATCACTGCACTAATGTATTGCTGCAAAGGTATTATGTGAATATAAAATATATTGAACACTGCACTAATGTACTGCTGCAAAAGAATGCTGTGAATGTAAAATACATGGAACGCTGCAGTAATGTACTGCTGCAAAGGTATCCTGTGAATATAAAATGTGTGAAAAACTGCACTAATGTACTGCTACAAAGGTATGCTTTGAATATAAAGTGTGGTGAACACTGCACTAATGTACTGCTGCAAAGGTATCCTGTGAATATAAAATGTGTGAAACACTGCACTAATGTACCACGACAATGGTAAGCTGTGAAAACAAAATGTATGGAACACTGCACTAATGTACTGCTACAAAGGTATGCTGTTAATATAAAATGGGGAGGACACTGCACTAATATACTGCTGCAAAGGATTTCTGTGAATTTAAAATGTGTGAAACATTGCACTAATGTTCTGGTCAAAGGCATGCGGTGAATATAAAATGTGTGGAACACTGCACTAACGTATTGCTGCAAAGGCATGCTGTGAATGTAACATGTGTGAAACAGTGCAGTAATGCAATGCTGCAAAGGTAGGCTGTGAATATAAAATGTGTGGAATACTGCACTAATTTTCTCCTACAAAGGTATGCTGTGAACATAAAATAGGTTGAAGAGTGCACAAATGTTCTGCTAAAAGGTATGCTGTGAATATAAAATGTGTGGAAAATTGCACTAATGTTCTGCTGCAAAGGCATGCTGAGAATCTAAAATGTCTGGAACACTGCACTAATCTTCTGCTACAAAGGGATGCTGTGAATATAAAAAGTGTGGAACACTGCACTAATGTACTGCTGCAAAGGTGTGCTATCAACATAAAATGTGTGGAACACTGCACTAATCTTCTGCTACAAAGGGATGCTGTGAATATAAAAAGTGTGGAACACTGCACTAATGTACTGCTGCAAAGGTGTGCTATCAACATAAAATGTGTGGAACACTGCACTAATGTTCTGCTACAAAGGTATGGTGTGAATATAAATAACGTGTGGAGCACTGCACTAATGTACTGGTGATAAGGTATGCTGTGAATATAAAATGTGTGGAACACTGCACAAATTCACTGCTGCAAAGGTATGATGTGAATATAAAATGTATGGAACACTGCACTAATGTACTGCTGATAAGGTGTGTATTAAATATAAAATGTGTTGTACACTGCACTAATGTACTTCTACAATTGTAGTCTGTTAATATAAAATGTGTGGAATACTGGACTAAAGTTCTGCTTCAAAAGAATGATGTGAATATAAATTGAGTGGAACACTGCACTAATGTTCTGCTGCAACGGTATACTGTAAATATAAAATGTGTGGAACACAGCACAAATTTACTGCTGTAAAGGTATGATGTGATTATAAAATGTGTAGAACCCTGCACTAATGTTCTGCTACAAAGGGTGACTGTAAATGTAAAATGTGTGGAAGACTACACTAATGTACTGCTACAAAGGTATTCTGTGAATATAAATTATGTGGAACACCGCACTAATGTACTGCTGCAACGGTATGCTGTGAATATGAAATATGTTGAACACTGCACTAATTTTCTGCTGCAAATGAATCCAGTGAATATAAAATGTGTGGAGCACTGCACTGGAGTTCTGCTGCAAAGGTATGCTGTGAACATAAAATGTCTGCAACACTGCATTAATGTTCTGATACAGAGGTATGCTATGAATATAAAATGTGTGGAACACTGCAGTAATGTACTGCTACAAAGGTATGCTGTGAATATAAAATGTGTGGAACACTACACTGATGAATTGCTGCAAATGCAGGCTTTATATATAAAATGTTGGGAACACTGCTCCAATGTACTGCTACAAAGGTATGCTGTGAATTTAAAATGTGTGGAACACTGCACTAATGTTCTGGTCAAAGGTATGCTGTGGACATAAAATGTGTGGATCACTACACTAACGTATTGCTGCAAAGGCATGCTGTGAATGTAAAATGTGTGAAACACTGCAGTAATGCAATGCTGCAAAGGTAGGCTGTGAATATAAAATGTGTGGATCACTGCCCTAATGTACTGCTACAAGGGTATGCTGTTATTATAAAATGTGTGGAACACTGCTCTAATGTACTGCTGCAAATGAATGCTGTGAATATAAAATGTGTGGAACACTGCACTAATGCACTGCTACAAAGGTATGCTGTGAACATAAAATGGGTTGAGGACCACCCTCATGTTCTATTGCAAAGGTATAGTGTGAATATAAAATGTGTGGAACACTGCACTCATGAACTGCTGCAAATGCAGGCTTTAATTAGAAACTGTGGGGAACGCTGCTCTAATGTACTGTTTCAAAGGTATGCTGTCAATATGAAATGTGTGGAACACTGCAATATTTTACTGCTGCAAAGGGTGCTGTGAAAATAAAATGTGTGGAACACTACACTAATGTACTGCTGCAAAGGTATGCTGTCATTATGAAATGTGTGGAACACTGCAATATTTTTCTTCTGCAAAGGGTGCTGTGAAAATAAAATGTGTAGAATACTGTGCTAATGTACTTCTAAAAAGGTATGCTGTGAATATAAAATGTGTGGAACACGGCACTAATGTACTTCTAAAAAGGTATGCTGTGAATATAAAATGTGTGGAACACTGCACTAATGAACTGCTGCAAATGCAGGCTTTAAATAGAAACTATGGGGAACGCTGCTCTAATGTACTGCTACAAAGGTATGCTGTCAATAAGAAATGTATGGAACACTGCAATATTTTACTGCTGCAAAGGGTGCTGTGAAAATAAAATGTGTAAAACACTGCACTAATGTCCTTCTAAAAAGGTACGCTGTAAATATAAAATGTGTAGAACATTGCACTAATGTACTGCTGCAAAGGTATGCTGTGAATATAAAATATGTGGAACCCTGCACTAATGTTCTGCTACAAAGGTAGGCCGTGAATGTAAAATATGTGGAACCCTGCACTAATGGTCTGCTACAAAGGTATGCTGTCAATATGAAATGTGTGGAACACTGCACTAATGTTCTGCTGCAAATGAATGCTGTGAATATAAAATGTGTGGAACACTGCAGTGATGTTCTGCTGCATACATTTGCTGTGAACATAAAATGTCTGCAATGATGCATTAATGTTCTGTACAAAGGTATGCTTTGAATATAAAATGTGTGGAACACTGCACTAATGTATGTCTACAAAGTTATGCTGTGAATATAAATTGTCTGAAACACTGCACTAATCTTCTGCGGCAATGGTATGCTGTGAATATAAAATGTGTGGAACATTGCACTAATGTATTGCTGCAAAGATATGCTATAAATATAAAATGTGTGGAACCCTGCACTACAGTTCTGCTACTAAGGAAGACCGTGAATGTAAAATGTGTGGAACACTGCACAAATGTACTGCTACAAAGGTATGCCGTGAACATAAAATGTCTGCAACACTGCATTAATGTTCTGCTGCAAAGGTATGCTATGAACATAAAATGATTGCAACACTGCACTAATGTACTGCTACAATTATATGCTGTGATTATAAAATGGTTTGAAGACTGCACTAATGTTCTGCTACAAAGGTATGTTATGAGTATAAAATGTGTGGAACACTACACTAATGTTCTGCTACAAAGGTATGCTGTGAATATAAAATGTGTGGAACACTGCACTAATATTTTGCTGTAAAGGTATGCTGTAAATATAAAATGTATAGAACACTGCACTAATGTACTCCTGCAAAGCTATAATGTGAATATAAAATATGTGGATCACTGCACTAATGTATTGCTGCAAAGGTATGCTGTGAATATAGAATGTGGTGAACACTGCACTAATGTACTGCTGCAAAGGAATGCTGTGAATGTAAAATGCATGAAACACTGCAGTAATGTACTGCTGCAAATGTATCCTGTGAATATAAAATGTGTGAAACACTGCACTAATGTACTGCTGAAAAGGTATGCTGTGAATAAAAAATGTGTGGAACACTGCACTAATGTACCACTACAATGGTAAGCTGTGAAAACAAAATGTATGGAACACTGCACTAATGTACTGCTACAAACGTATGCTATTAATATAAAATGGGGAGAACACTGCACTAATATACTGCTGCAAAGGATTTCTGTGAATTTAAAATGTGTGAAACATTGCACTAATGTTCTGGTCAAAGGCATGCTGTGAATATAAAATGTGTGGAACACTGCACTAATGTTCTGGTCAAAGGTATGCTGTGGACATAAATGTGTGGATCACTACACTAACTTATTGCTGCAAAGGCATGCTGTGAATGTAAAATGTGTGAAACATTGCAGTAATGCAATGCTGCGAAGATAGGCTGTGAATATAAAATGTGTAGAGCACTGCACTAATGTACTGCTACAAAGGTATGCTGTGAACATAAAATAGGTTGAAGAGTGCACTAATGTTCTGCTAAAAGGTATGCTGTGAATATAAAATGTGTGGAAAATTGCACTAATGTACTGCTGCAAAGGTATCCTGTGAATATAAAATGTGTGAAACACTGCACTAATGTACTGCTGCAAAGTTATGCTGTGAATAAAAAATGTGTGTAACAGTTCAGTAATGTACTGCTGCAAAGGAATGCTGTGAACATAAAATGTATGGAACACTGCACTAATGTACTGCTACAAAGGTATGCTGTGAACATAAAATGTGTGGAAAATTGCACTAATGTTCTGCTGCAAAGGCATGCTGAGAATCTAAAAAGAATGGAACACTGCACTAATCTTCTGCTACAAAGGGATGCTGTGAATATAAAACGTGTGGAACCCTGCACTAATGTACTGCTGCAAATGTGTGCTATCAACATAAAATGTGTGGAACACTGCACTAATGTTCTGCTACAAAGATATGGTGTGAATATAAAATGTGTGGAGCACTGCACTAATGTACTGGTGGTAAGGTATGCTGTGAATATAAAATGTGTGGAACACTGCACAAATTCACTGCTGCAAAGGTATGATGTGAATATAAAATGTATGGAACACTGCACTAATGTACTGCTGATAAGGTGTGTATTAAATATAAAATGTATTGTACACTGCACTAATGTACTTCTACAATTGTAATCTGTTAATATAAAATGTGTGGAATACTGAACTAAAGTTCTGCTTCAAAGGAATGCTGTGAATATAAAATGCGTGGAACACTGCACTAATGTTCTGCTGCAATGGTATACTGTAAACATAAAATGTGTGGAATACAGCACAAATTTACGGCTGCAAAGGTATTATGTGATTATAAAATGTGTGGAACCCTGCACTAATGCTCTGCTACAAAGGGTGGCTGTAAATGTAAAATGTGTGGAAGACTACACTAATGTACTGCTACAAAGGTATTCTGTGAATATAAATTATGTGGAACACCGCACTAATGTACTGCTGCAGTAGTATGCTGTGAATATGAAATCTGTGCAACACTGCACTAATTTTCTGCTGCAAATGAATCCAGTGAACATAAAATGTGTGGAACACTGCACTGATGTTCTGCTGCAAAGGTATGCTTTGAACATAAAATGTCTGCAATACTGCATTAATGTTCTGATACAGAGGTATGCTGTGAATATAAAATGTGTGGAACACTGCACTAATGTACTGCTACAAAAGTATGCTGTGAATATAAAATGTGTGGAACACTACACTGATGCATTGCTGCAAATGCAGGCTTTATATATAAAATGTTGTGAACACTGCTCCAATGTCCTGCTACAAAGGTATGCTGTGAATTTAAAATGTGTGAAATGCTGTACTAATATTCTGCTACAAAGGTATGCTGTAAATATAAAATTTGTGGATCACTGCAATAATGTTCTACTGCAATTGTATGCTGTGAATATAAAATAAGTGGAACACTGCAAGAATGTCCTGCTGCAAATGCAGGCTTTAAATATAAAATGTGTGGAACACTGCACAAATGATCTGCTTCAAAAGTATGCTGTGAAAATAAAATGTGTAGAACACTGCTCTAATTTACTGCTGTAAACATATGCTGTGAATAAAAAATAAGTGAAACACTGCATGAATGGACTACTGCAAAGGTATGATGTCAATATAAAATGTGTGGATCACTGCACTAATGTACTGCTGCAAATGTATGATGGAAATATAAAATGTGGAGAACGCTGCACTAATATACTGCTACAATGGTATGCAGTGAATATAAAATGTGTGGAACACTGCACTAATGTTCTGGTCAAAGGTATGCTGTGGACATAAATGTGTGGATCACTACACTAACTTATTGCTGCAAAGGCATGCTGTGAATGTAAAATGTGTGAAACATTGCAGTAATGCAATGCTGCAAAGATAGGCTGTGAATATAAAATGTGTAGAGCACTGCACTAATGTACTGCTACAAAGGTATGCTGTGAACATAAAATAGGTTGAAGAGTGCACTAATGTTCTGCTAAAAGGTATGCTGTGAATATAAAATGTGTGGAAAATTGCACTAATGTACTGCTGCAAAGGTATCCTGTGAATATAAAATGTGTGAAACACTGCATTAATGTACTGCTGCAAAGTTATGCTGTGAATAAAAAATGTGTGTAACAGTTCAGTAATGTACTGCTGCAAAGGAATGCTGTGAACATAAAATGTATGGAACACTGCACTAATGTACTGCTACAAAGGTATGCTGTGAACATAAAATGTGTGGAAAATTGCACTAATGTTCTGCTGCAAAGGCATGCTGAGAATCTAAAAAGAATGGAACACTGCACTAATCTTCTGCTACAAAGGGATGCTGTGAATATAAAACGTGTGGAACCCTGCACTAATGTACTGCTGCAAATGTGTGCTATCAACATAAAATGTGTGGAACACTGCACTAATGTTCTGCTACAAAGATATGGTGTGAATATAAAATGTGTGGAGCACTGCACTAATGTACTGGTGGTAAGGTATGCTGTGAATATAAAATGTGTGGAACACTGCACAAATTCACTGCTGCAAAGGTATGATGTGAATATAAAATGTATGGAACACTGCACTAATGTACTGCTGATAAGGTGTGTATTAAATATAAAATGTATTGTACACTGCACTAATGTACTTCTACAATTGTAATCTGTTAATATAAAATGTGTGGAATACTGGACTAAAGTTCTGCTTCAAAGGAATGCTGTGAATATAAAATGCGTGGAACACTGCACTAATGTTTCTGCTGCAATGGTATACTGTAAACATAAAATGTGTGGAATACAGCACAAATTTACGGCTGCAAAGGTATTATGTGATTATAAAATGTGTGGAACCCTGCACTAATGCTCTGCTACAAAGGGTGGCTGTAAATGTAAAATGTGTGGAAGACTACACTAATGTACTGCTACAAAGGTATTCTGTGAATATAAATTATGTGGAACACCGCACTAATGTACTGCTGCAGTAGTATGCTGTGAATATGAAATCTGTGCAACACTGCACTAATTTTCTGCTGCAAATGAATCCAGTGAACATAAAATGTGTGGAACACTGCACTGATGTTCTGCTGCAAAGGTATGCTTTGAACATAAAATGTCTGCAATACTGCATTAATGTTCTGATACAGAGGTATGCTGTGAATATAAAATGTGTGGAACACTGCACTAATGTACTGCTACAAAAGTATGCTGTGAATATAAAATGTGTGGAACACTACACTGATGCATTGCTGCAAATGCAGGCTTTATATATAAAATGTTGTGAACACTGCTCCAATGTCCTGCTACAAAGGTATGCTGTGAATTTAAAATGTGTGAAATGCTGTACTAATATTCTGCTACAAAGGTATGCTGTAAATATAAAATTTGTGGATCACTGCAATAATGTTCTACTGCAATGGTATGCTGTGAATATAAAATAAGTGGAACACTGCAAGAATGTCCTGCTGCAAATGCAGGCTTTAAATATAAAATGTGTGGAACACTGCACAAATGATCTGCTTCAAAAGTATGCTGTGAAAATAAAATGTGTAGAACACTGCTCTAATTTACTGCTGTAAACATATGCTGTGAATAAAAAATAAGTGAAACACTGCATGAATGGACTACTGCAAAGGTATGATGTCAATATAAAATGTGTGGATCACTGCACTAATGTACTGCTGCAAATGTATGATGGAAATATAAAATGTGGAGAACGCTGCACTAATATACTGCTACAATGGTATGCAGTGAATATAAGATGTGTGGAACACTGTTATAATCTACTTCTGCAAAGGATGATGTAAATACAAAATGTGAACACTGCACTAATGTACTGCTGCAAAGGAATGCTGCGAATGTAAAATGTGTGGAACACTGCACTAATGTACTGCAGCAAATGTATGCTGTGAATAAAAAATGTGTGGAACACTGCACTGATGTACTGCAGCAAATGAATGCTATGAATGTAAAATGTGTGGAACACTGCACTAATGTACTGCTGCAAAGGTATGCTGTGAATACAAAATGTGTGTATTAGTGCAGTAATGAACTGCTGCAAAGGAATACTGTGAACATGAAATGTGTGGAACACTGCATTAATGTACCACTACAAAGGTATGCTGTGAAAATAAAATGTGTGGAACACTGCACTAATCACTGCTACAAAGGTATGCTGTGAATATGAAATGGGGAGAACACTGCACTATTATACTGCTGCAAAGGTTTTCTCTAAATATAAAATGTGTGGAACATTGCACTAATGTTCTGCTCATAGGTATGCTGTAAACGTAAAATGTGTGGATCACTGCACTAACGTACTGCTGCAAAGGCATGCTGTGAATATAAAATATGTGGAACACTGCAGTAATGCACTGCAACAAAGGTATGCTATGAATATAAAATGTTTGGAACACCAGTCTAATGTACTGCTGTAAAGATGTGCTTTAAATTTAAAATGTGTGGAACACTGCACTAATGTACTGCTACAATTTTATGCTGTGAATATAAAATGGGTGGAACACTGCAGTCACGTACTGGTAAAAGGTATGCTATGAATATAAAATGTGTGAAACATTGCACTAATGTACTGCTGCAGAGGCATGCTGTGAATATAAAATGAGGGAACACTGTATGAATGTACTGCTGCAAAGGTATGCTGTGAATATAAAATGTGTGGATCACTGCTCTAATGTACAGCTGCAAGGGTATGCTGTGATTATAAAATGTGTGGAACACTCTTCTAATGCAGTTCTGTAAAGGTATGCTGTGAACATAAAATGTGTGCAACCCTGCAGTAATGTACTGCTACAAAGGTATGCTGTGAATATAAAATGGGTTGAAGACCACACTAATGTTCTGCTACAAAGGTATGCTGTGAATATAAAATGTGTGGAACACTGCACTAATGTACTGCTACAAAAGTATGCTGTGAATATAAAATGTGTGGAACACTACACTGATGCATTGCTGCAAATGCAGGCTTTATATATAAAATGTTGTGAACACTGCTCCAATGTACTGCTACAAAGGTATGCTGTGAATTTAAAATGTGTGGAATACTGTACTAATATTCTGCTACAAAGGTATGCTGTAAATATAAAATGTGTGGATCACTGCAATAATGTTCTACTGCAATGGTATGCTGTGAATATAAAATAAGTGGAACACTGCAAGAATGTCCTGCTGCAAATGCAGGCTTTAAATATAAAATGTGTGGAACACTGCACTAATGATATGCTGCAAAAATATGCTGTGAAAATAAAATGTGTAGAACACTGCTCTAATTTACTGCTGTAAACGTATGCTGTGAATAAAAAATAAGTGAAACACTGCATGAATGGACTACTGCAAAGGTATGATGTCAATATAAAATGTGTGGATCACTGCACTAATGTACTGCTGCAAATGTATGATGGAAATATAAAATGTGGAGAACGTTGCACTAATATACTGCTACAATGGTATGCAGTGAATATAAGATGTGTGGAACACTGTTATAATCTACTTCTGCAAAGGATGATGTAAATACAAAATGTGTTGAACACTGCACTAATGTACTGCTGCAAAGGAATGCTGTGAATGTAAAATGTGTGGAACAGTGCACTAATGTACTGCAGCAAATGTATGCTGTGAATAAAAAATGTGTGGAACACTGCACTGATGTACTGCTGCAAATGAATGCTATGAATGTAAAATGTGTGGAACACTGCACTAATGTACTGCTGCAAAGGTATGCTGTGAATACAAAATGTGTGTATTAGTGCAGTAATGAACTGCTGCAAAGGAATACTGTGAACATAAAATGTGTGGAACACTGCATTAATGTACCACTACAAAGGTATGCTGTGAAAATAAAATGTGTGGAACACTGCACTAATCACTGCTACAAAGGTATGCTGTGAATATAAAATGGGGAGAACACTGCACTATTATACTGCTGCAAAGGTTTTCTCTAAATATAAAATGTGTGGAACATTGCACTAATGTTCTGCTCATAGGTATGCTGTAAACGTAAAATGTGTGGATCACTGCACTAACGTACTGCTGCAAAGGCATGCTGTGAATATAAAATATGTGGAACACTGCAGTAATGCACTGCAACAAAGGTATGCTATGAATATAAAATGTTTGAAACACCAGTCTAATGTACTGCTGTAAAGATGTGCTTTAAATTTAAAATGTGTGGAACACTGCACTAATGTACTGCTACAATTTTATGTTTTGAATATAAAATGGGTGGAACACTGCAGTCACGTACTGGTAAAAGGTATGCTATGAATATAAAATGTGTGAAACATTGCACTAATGTACTGCTGCAGAGGTATGCTGTGAATATAAAATGAGGGAACACTGTATGAATGTACTGCTGCAAAGGTATGCTGTGAATATAAAATGTGTGGATCACTGCTCTAATGTACAGCTACAAGGGTATGCTGTGATTATAAAATGTGTGGAACACTCCTCTAATGCAGTTCTGTAAAGGTATGCTGTGAACATAAAATGTGTGCAACCCTGCAGTAATGTACTGCTACAAAGGTATGCTGTGAATATAAAATGGGTTGAAGACCACACTAATGTTCTGTTACAAAGGTATGCTGTGAATATAAAATGTGTGGAACACTGCACTAATGAAATGCTGCAAATGAAGGCTTTAAATAGAAACTTTGGGGAACACTGCTCTGATGTACTGCTTCAAAGGTATGTTGTGAATATAAAATGTGTGGAACACTGAACTTATGTTCTGTTGCAAATGTATGCTGTGAATATAAAAAGTGTGGAAGACTGCACTAACGTACTGCTACAAAGGTGTGCTGTGAATATAAAATGTGTGGAGCACTGCACTGATGAACTGCTGCAAATGTTTTCTGTGAATAAAAAATGTGTGCAACATTGCACTAATGTTCTGCTGCAAAAGCATGCTGTGAATATAAAAATTGTGGAACACTGCACTAATGTTCTGCTGTAAATGCATGCTGTGAACATAAAATGAGTGGATCACTGCACTAATGCACTGCTGCAAAGGTATGCTGTGAATATAAAATGTGTGGAACACTGCTCTAATGTACTACTGTAAAGGTATGCTGTGAATATAAAATGTATGAAACACTGCACTAATGTGCTGCTACAAAAGTATGCTGGGAATATAAAATGGGTTGAAGACTGCACTAATGTTCTGCTACAAAGGTATGCTGTGAATATAAAATGTTTGGAACACTGCACTGATGAACTGCTGCAAATGAACGTATTATATATAAAATGTTGGGAACACTGCTGTAATGTACTGCTAAAAAGGTTTGCTGTGAATATAAAATGTGTTGAACATTGTACTGATGTTCTGCTCAAATGTATGCTGTGAACATAAAATGTGTGGACCACTGCACTAATGTACTGCTGCAAAGGCATGCTGTGAATATAAAATGTTCGGAACACTGCAGTAATGTACTGCTGCAAAGGCATGCTAGGAATGTAAAATGTGTGGAACACTGCACAAATCTACTGCTACAGTGGTATGCTGTGAATATAAAATGTGTGGAAAACTGCAATATTGTACTAGTGCAAAAGTATTTTGTAAATTTAAAATGTGTGGAACACTGCAATAATGAAATGCTGCAAAGATATGATGTGAATATAAAATGTGTAGAACACTGCTCTAATACACTGTGGTAAAGGAATGCTGTGAATATAAAATGTGTGGAAACTTCATGAATGTACTGCTGCAAAGGTATGCTATGAATTTAAAATGTGTGGAACACTGTACTAATGTACTGCTGCAAATGCAGGCTTTAAATATAAAATGTGGTGAACACTGCACTAAGGTTCTGCTGCAAATGTATGCTGTGAATATAAAATGTGTGGAACACTGCACTAATGTTCTGCTATAAATGTATGCTGTGAATATAAAATGTGTGGAACACTGCACTAATGTATTGCTACAGAGGTATGCTGTGAATATAAAATGTGTGGAACACTGCTCTAATGTACTGCTGTAAAGGTATGCTGTGAATATAAAATGTGTGGAACACTGCACTAATGTACTGCTGCAAATGCAGGCTTTAAATATAAAATGTGGTGAACACTGCACTAAGGTTCTGCTGCAAATGTAGGCTTTAAATATAAAATGTGGTGAACACTGCACTAAGTTTCTGCTACAAAGTTATGATGAGAATATAAAATGTGTGGATCACTGCACTAATGTATTGTTACAGAGGTATGGTGTGAATATAAAATGGGGAGACCACTGCTCTAATATACTGCTAAAAATGTTTTCTGTGAATAAAAAATGTGTGCAACATTGCACTAATGTTCTGCTGCAAAGGCATGCTGTGAATATAAAATATGTGGAACACTACACTAATGTACTGCTATAAAGGTATGCTGTGAATATTAAAATTGTGGAACACTGCACTAATGTTCTGCTACAAAGGTATGCTGTGAATATAAAATGTGTGGAACACTGCACTAATATTCTGCTATGAAGGTTGTTGTTTTCTTTTTTGCTTTTCTCAGTTAGGGGTCACCACAGTGGAACTCCGGTCCATTAATGATTGGAAGTAGATTTTTACTGTGCTGAGGTGCCAGGTTGATGCCCAACTTTAAACGAAGGCACGCCCATTCACGCTTGTCTTTCTAATGCTACTCAACTGCGGGGAGGGCATGCAGACTCCACCCAGAAGGTGCTCCAGCCGAGAATCGAATGGGAGAACCTCTCGCTTTGAGGCGACAACACTACCGCGGCACCACCCCGGCTTATACAATGTTCTGCTATGAAGGCATGCTTTGAATATAAAAAGCTTGGAATACTGCACTAATGTACTTCTGTAAAGGTATGTTGTGAATGTAAAATATGTGGAACACTGCAGTAATGTTCTGCTACAAAGGTATGCTGTGAATATAAAATATGTGGAACACTGCAGTTTTACCTTTAAAACCATGAATCACAGTGGTTCAAGTGCTCATATGAGCGACTCAAAACCACAAAACTGTAAATGTGGACAGTCCTTAATGTTCGAAAAACAGTAAATCAAAAAGCAGATTCGCTGTTTTTTGAACATTAATGTCAAAGGGAAAAAAAGTGTAAAGCAGGGGGGCAAGCCTCCATCCACAACCCATGTGGGGGCTGTCCCCTCCACACCCCCCCCATACTTTATTATTCTAACTCCGAGATCGGACTACAGTGGGAAGAGGAACCATTTCCCGATCCCCACTATAGTGCAATCTGCCCCAGAATCTCGAATGTGCAATGAGCGAATCTCACTGTGCTTTCACTCATTGCACATTTGAACCTTTTTCCGTTCGGCGTTTGCAAACCTTGCAGACTGCCTTTTGGAAATGTTCTGTTCGACCTTGTGCAATAAACACATTTAAAGGTAAACTACACTGCACTAATGTACTGCTGCAAAGGTATGCTTTAAATATAAAATGTGTGGAACACTGCACTAATGTACTGCTATAATGATATGCTGTGAATATAAAATGTTTGGAACACTGGACTAAAGTTCTGCTTCAAATGTATGCTGTGAATATAAAATTTGTGCAAGACTGCAGTAATGTACTGCTAAAAGGTATGCTGTGAATATAAAACGTGTGGATCACTGCACTAATGTACTGCTGCAAAGGAATGCTGCGAATATAAAATGTGTGGAAAACTGCAGAAATGTACTGCTACAAGGATATCCTGTGAATTTAAAATGTGTGGAATATTGCTCTAATGTGCTGCTGCAAATGCAGACTTTAAATATAAAATGTGTGGAACACTGCACTAATGTTCTGCTGCAAAGGAATGCTGTGAATATAAAATGTGTGGAACACTGAACTAATGAAATGTTGCAAAGGTATGATGTGAATATAAAATGTGTGGAACCCTGCACAAATGTACTGCTGCAAATGTATGCTGTGAATATAAGATAGGAATGCTAATGCAGGATAGAGAATATGTGGGGAAAGAATGGGAAACATATAACTTATTTATTTATTTATTTATTTACATTTGTAGACCGGGAGTGTCCGACTGGATGTAGGTCCATTTTCAGCAGAGGCCTGGGGAGAAAAGCTCCACAGTTAAAATAAACAGACAGTAGTTACATTAGATTACATAGTGATTAACAATTTAACATAGCAATTAATTACAAACATATTTACAGATGAAGGACATAGTACATCAGTAGATAACTAGAATCTTTATCTGCAAAGTACATAACAGACATTAACAAATGTTACAATAAGGAGTTCCTGCTGTATAATAAGTACTAGGCTTATGAGCATCTGAGCTTGCTATCATCAAGGTAGTTAGTGGAGGTGAAAGAAAGGTAGTGGTTGGATGGGGTGGGTGATTTTAGAGTGGGAGTTGCAAGCCAGCATGTTTTTAGGTGCGCTTTTTTTAAAGTTTTGAAGTGGGTGCATGATGGTATGGAGGTAATTGTGGGTGGGAGGGACACTTAAATATCTCAAAAAGTTCAAAACCTCCACAACTGTACTGAAAAGCGGTTGGAACTGCTGCATTGATCATTGAACTCCACAGTGTATCTGTTACTTAGGATGAGTAGTTATAAAGGAAGGAACTTTTTTTTTTCATTCAGGACCCAAACAGAAAATGCCTTATTGAATGTGCAAGTTGTGATAAGTTTGTGTGCATACATTCAGTCGCACCATTCATTTTTCATTTTATTGTTTTTATTTAGTACCATCAGTAATAACACCTGCAGGAATATGGTCTTCATCCTCTACTATTGTGATTAATATTCCTTTTAGTGCAGTACTTCCCAAGATATAGGTTCATAGGTTCATACTAGGCTATCTGCCCAAGGGCATTTATAAGCCTAGCCCAGAGTTTTGTGGCTTTCCCCACCCCTTTAGTTTGAAGGATACTATGCCCATTATTTTGCTGTGCCTCTGTCAAGCAGTGAAACTGAGATAATCCCTGGGGTATATCTGCGATCTCCCATCCATTGGTCAAGATTTCTCTTGAACAAAGCCAGCGAGGTGCTCTGCCTCACATGTACCGGGATTTTGTTCCACAGCATAGGAAGTCTCTGGGTGATGAATCTGTCCCTCCAGCACGTCCTATTAATAACCGTGTCAAGGTTTAAGTCTCCCACCCTTGTAGTTCTGAGGGATCTAGATTTTTTGAGGTGAAGCATGTTCATTAATTCCGGGTTGGACATGGCCTTGTATGTCAGGCACAGGTCACCTCTGAGCAGATGGTAAGCGACTGAATAGAGCTGGAGTTCCTTCAGTCGGGCAGCATAAGACATATTTTTGAGACCCTTTATCCTTTTGGTGAGGAACTTTTGGAGCCTTTCCAATTGCTGCAGGTGTCGGGTCAGATACATTCCGAATGGGACATTGTACTCAATCATTGGTCTGATGAGTGATGAGTACAGGGGGACGATGACCTCCCTTGATCTAGATGTGAATCCCTTCATGATCAGGTGGGCAATGTAGAAGGTCTTCCTAACTACTTTGGCAATGTGAGTGTCAAACGAAAGGTTACTGTCAACCTGGGTCCCCAGATCCCTGATAACCTCTTCTGTGCTTAGTGGATTGCCGCCTATATGGTAGCTAGGGGTAACCTTGTTTTTCCCGAAGGGTATGACTATGCATTTTTTGGCGTTTAACTTTAGGCCATGGCTTTGGCACCAGTTATCCGTTTCTATAAGACCCTTCTGAAGGATATCTGTGTCAGATGTGTTCTCAGCTATGGCACCCAGTTAGCAACCATAACCATGTTACTGAGCTGTGCTATCAAAACTAAAAAGTATGCTCATGGCAGAGTTAATATGTCATTTGCAAATGTTTGAAATCAGAATGAAATTGAACAGAAATACCCCCAGTTCTTGGATATGTAAATAATTCTGGACTTACAGGATAGTTATGGCCAGTAATTGGAAAAAAATCATGATATAATAGTCTCTGCAGCATCGATATGCATGTGCATCTCACTCATACTGGTTAATATTATTTGTTTTGTCCTTCAAAATGGCCAGGAGAAGACCACTGCAGTGACATTACTTTGTTGTTCAGCCAAAGGTTCTTTTCTTTCCACAGTGTGCTGTCTGCCCCATAATATGACATTATATTGTCTCCTTGTTCCTTTTTGGTGTACTTTGTCCATTGATACAGATGTGTGGCATAATGAATAACCTATTTATTCAAGTATCTCTAATGCATTGCCAGCAATGTTTTTGAATTACTCCCTTTAATTATTGTTAGTTGCAATCTAAATGAATATTTATATATCATCTTCTTGCTTCAGCCAGAACCAGTAGCCTAATCTACTACCTTTGTAAAGTTTGTAATCATGTTGCAGATACCATCACTTAATGATTCATCTACTGTCTATGGACAGGTTTTATGTTTCCTGCCATTCATGTCCAAGTAGGACACTCTTCACTCATCTTAAACAACAGTTCACGGTCATGCACTTTGTTGCCCTGGAGCACATAGTGTACCACAGACTGTGAGATCCCAAATGAAAGTACTGCACACTTTAATAGAAGACCAAAGCAGTGTCAACAGAGAGGCTGCAAAATCTGGTACACAAATGACATTGAATTACTTTGGATCTATATCATATTATCGCAAAGTGAAAATGTCGAATGGCACAACAGCGAAAGTGCCGAAATGTCAAGGGTTGGTTTTTGAGATTGCAGTACAGTGTAGATCGGGATATTTGGCCTTTCCTCACTGTAGTATGAACTCAGAGTTGGAATCTATATTTAGTGGGGGGTGTGGGGGGAGAAGCCCCCCCCCCACAATACAGAATTCGAGTTTTGGCATTTTCGCTCTTGTGAGCGTTCAATATTTTCAGTTTGCAGTGTTATGATATAGATGCAATTACTTTCATAATTTTTTTTTCTGTTTGTGGGATTCTAAGGGTCAGACTGATGGCAAGGAAACACAACTTTGATGAGAACAACTTGACTTCTGCATGTACATGTCTTGTAGGGAACTAAAACATCAGAGAAATTCTTCACTTAAGCACACAAAGCACAAACTGGCCATATTCATGTCACCCCAACTGCACAAGTGGACAAACAATATTAAAACATTTCATGCAGTGCATGTTTTATGTGCAGCTGTTAAACAGTTCAGCATTTTTTACCACTCTTTACAGACAGTGAAGAGACATTGACAAAGACTAAAAAGGGTTCTGTACCACTAAAATTCTGTCCTGAATATGGATCATGCTGATCCCCAGATATCCATAGTAGTCTATCAGCTTTTCCAGTACCCAGGCATGGAGGACTGGGGGGGGCAAGATGTACAGACTTGCAGATAGATGTGGACCTTATTTATCCATCGCATACCTTCTTTATTAAGCAAAACGGCAAGCTGCACATACTAGTAGGCAGACCTCAGAATAAAGCAATGTGTGGCATTAAAAGATACCACAGACAAATGCCAGCTAGCATATTATCAGAATTATTGCTCAGGTACCATGGCTTAGGGCACCATTTTCAGATGCCTTCCCTTGCAGGTAACTAGTTGAGTCATTACTGATAAAACAACATAGAATGTGGTAATTGTACAGTATAGGGTGTAGGTAAGGCTTCTCTCATCATGAGTCACAGACTTTCATTTGATGCACTCTTTTACAAAATGAGGTTTCATTTTACAATGCATAATAAACTACATAAATGACATTTATCTAAAGATGCGGTTTCATTTTTGTGTATTTCCTTTGCTTTATCAGATGCTTTTCTACATAAAAGACTGCATTTGAAAGGCTGAGGCTTCTTTGAAATCCCCAGGTAAAATGTTGAACCAAAAATGCAATCTTCTTCATAAAGCCAGCTTTACATGGCTTTGCAATAAACCTGTACAACAAAGCCAGAGGCAAAAATACTGATAAAATCTTTTATGTCATATTTCAAGTGTAAGAGCGAAGAGAGTTATTGGAAACTTGGCCCAGTTAAAATGGGTAGAAAACAGATTGCTGTAAACAAGTGACATGGTCTGCATTTCGTAAACATGTCACATTACATCTTTTGACACTGCATTAACTGATGATGCCACAACATCAAGGCACAAGAGATATTTTATTCACTTATTTATTTATTGTGTTTGATTGACAGGCTATATCCTACACACAAATTATTTGTACAGGTGAGAATTCGGGTGCACTAATATAAACTAGGGGAAAATGTGGTCACAGCACTATGGAAAATCATGAGTACAATATTATGTTCGTCTAGGCTGATTTATAGTGACATCATTTGCAACAAAATGAAGGACAGTAGAATAAGTGGAAAAAGGTCAGACTGTAGTATAAAAGCAGTCGTCTCTGAAACATTCTTATTTAAACAGTGAGGTGTAGCTCGAGCTCAATGCGAACTGCAGAACAATGTTATCTTGTTAAACAAAGCACATTTGCCAGGTTTGTAAGGATAAAACTCAAATATTTCTTTGCAAATGTTAGAATGAGAGAGAGAAGGCTGCAAACAAGCAACACGTGAACTAGATCCCTTTACAATCAAGGTAGGAAGGCAAAGAAGAAGCAATGAAATATTTCTTAGTGGCCTAAATCTGAATGAGGTGAAAAGACGTGGTTACAGGGTGATAGCTACAGGCACATGGGCAATTCATTGATTGACATAGTGTGATGGAAGATAAATTAAGGCACTCGTGTTTTATTTTTCCCAAGAAAAATGATATAAAATACCCAAAAATGAAATAATCATAGCACTGAAAAAAAAAACATCTCATAGAATTTAATGTTTTAGTCTAGAACAGAAATCTAGCATAGCTTTTATTTCTTCTATAAATGCTGCATGTATAATTTTGCTTTCTTCTCAGTTCTATGCGTGCAGACTCTAAAGGCAATTAATAGGACTGCTACAATAACCAGAAATTACACTTAACAATTCAGTTATAATTCCTGTGACTTCAGCTCATCAAAGTAAAATGTAATTCTTAATAGCCAAAATGAATGTCTTTGAAGATGTGAGAATATAATGTGTTTTATGGGATATATAATGCATCGTCTACTGTATATGGATAACTGCAGCAAAAATAAATGAAGGACAGTATAGCAAACACATTTAGAGGCATGAAGAAAACAGATATGAGGAGGCATGAGAAAAGTAAAATTATCTGAAAAAGGTGAGAAATTGTTTGAAAAAGGATAAAATATAAGCATTTTTGATGTTAGAAAGTAGTTGGATGGAATGTTTAAAAAGTTGTCTTGAAATGAAATGAGCAGTGACTGCCGGCGGGATGTTATTTGGACGTTCACAGTGTAAATTAAAGGGACGCACAATGCAAAAATACAGGGGCATAAAATAATGATGTTGATGAAGTAAGTGGGTGACACAGCTGGATAATCTGTTTTCTTGAGATTATATAATAAACATACTGCGCCTTTCTCTTTAACAACACGTCCAGAAGGATATTTAGCATTCATCTTAACTACCACCAATTCAGGCAGGTGTAATCTTGGTTTAGTGTCCTATCTGAAAGAGAGCACCTCATGGGTACAGCAGTACCCAACCTTATTCTTCATGTCACTGTGTAATCAGAACTGGAACATGTAGGAACAGAACATGCAATTTTAAGAATTTCTCAGCATTAATAATAAATGTGCTATTCCCCTAAACTATTAAAATTTGAATGATGGCTAAGTGATACAGGTACTATTTTTAGTTCTGCTAGTTGAGTCTTTTATTTATTTATTTATTTATTTTTGCCTACTTAAAATGATTGTAACAAAGATAAATCAGATGATGTATAATAAATATAATAATACATAGAGTAATAATCCTACATGTGTACAGAACAGCAATGATGATATGTTCCTGGAGTACAACAGTATTGCAAAGTAATACTCCTACATGTGTACAGAACAGCAATGATGATATGTTCCTGGAGTACAACAGTATTGTAAAGTAATAATCCTGCATGTGTACAGAACAGCAATCATGATATGTTCCTGGAGGACAACGGTGTTGTAAAGTAATAATCCTACATGTGTTGATATGTTCCTGGTGTACAACAGTATTGTAAAGTAATAATCCTGCATGTGTACAGAACAGTAATGATGATATGTCCCTGGAGGACAACGGTGTTGTCAAGTAATAATTCTACATGTGTTGATATGTTCCTGGAGTACAACAGTATTGTAAAGTAATAATCCTGCATGTGTACAGAACAGCAATGATGATATATTTCTGGAGTACAACAGTATTGTAAAGTAACAATCCTACATGCGTACAGAACAGCAATGATGATGTGTGTCTGCAGTACAATAGTAATGTAAAGTAATAATCATATATGTGCACAGGACAAACGTAATGATAAGTGGCCTGTAGTACAGCACTACTGTAATGTAATAGTCCTGCATGTGTGCACAATAGAGATGGCTATGTGTCCTTGGACTATAACAGTCCTGTAAAACAATAATCCTGCATTTATACAGAATATGAGTAATAACATGTAACCTGGGGTATAACAGTATAGTAAAGCAAAATTCCTACTGATATGGATAATTATATGTCCTTAGAGTATTACTGTCTTGTAAAACAGTAATTCTGCATTGGTATAGAACAAGAATAATGATGTGTTCCTGGGGGATAACAGTACTGTAAACTAATACTCCATCTGTACAGCTCAAGGTACTGCAACAGCAAAGATTCAAAGAAACGATACTCTCATTTAGGAAACACAAGTGCTACCAAAATGAAATTTCGAATGTCAACTCTTTTACAGGAGAAAACAAACACAAAAGTACAGGCATGATAGGTATTATAGAATAAACAATAATTACAATACAAAAGTAAATATCTAGGTTGTTGACACTATTTATATATACTGGATAACCGTGGCTATTAATGATAAACATGACAAGAAAAGTACACTATACACAGAGGTGAGATTGGATGGTGTTGCACATAAAGAAGTGATTGGAATTGCACTTGATGGAAAATATAGTAATTTTACTGTGCAATAAATAAATCAAATTACTGCGTGGAAAAAAAGGAAAATAAAGAGCAGATAAGAATCGATTATAATGTTGATACATCCAGATGTGTGTCTGCATTAATGAGTCTTATTGCAGTTGGAGAAAAACTGTTCATGAATCTGGAAGTCCTGCAGTGGATACTCCGTAACATTCTACCAGATGCAAGTTTAATGACCCAACCATAAGCTGGATGAGAAGTGTCACTCAGTATTTTGTGGGCCCTCTTTTTATATGTCACTTCTAAGAGCTCCTGTATGGTAGAAAGACTAGTACCCATGGGCTTTTCTGCTGTTTCACGCACCTAAGTAATATTAGAACAGGAAGCTCTGACAAAACAGCATGCAGACTTAACAGAAATTCAATAATACTGCAATTTAATATCCATCATTTTTCTCTTAGTTTTATAATTTCCTTTCATACAGTTTTCTGTTTACAATGTCATTGCTTAAGAACAAGCAGAAGATACAACATACCTTTCCTAAAGCTGTACAGCTGAAGTTAAATTTTTTCTAGATCACCGTCATTTAATAAGACATTTGTCTTTTATGTTATTCTTCATTATCATAATGGAACAGAGGATTTCTGTATGCTTAGCCTGATATCACTGACAGATTCTTACTGCAGATTCATAATTCATTCAAAAAATGTAATGCATGAAGTAGGGTGATAATGCACAGAATTCCAGAAAAGGCACTAACTAAGCTGTCAACAACAAAAAAAAAAACACTTGCAAAGTACCTTTTTACTATCTGTGGTCTTGTACTAGACCATAGCAAGTTCTACTGCAGAACAGCATTCAAAATATTGTTATAGCTCTAAAAGTTGTTATGCACCTCCACACTTCACTGTTACAAAAATGTGAGCAAACTCAAGTGTGTGATAGATTGTAAAGTATTTAATTTATTAAACAGGCAGTTTGTTTCTACCAGGTCCCTGCATTACGGCATTAAGTGTTTTATGGCTTTCAAAGTTGTGAAATGCTTCATGCTCCTACACTTTTTTCTGTATACAGTAGTTCATAGGACAGATAAAGCTGTATGCATTGTAAAGAATTATGACTGGGTATCTACTAACTTAACTGTTTATTATTATGCATTCTTGACTTTGCTAAGCATCACGTCTTGAGCTACTGTTTCCTCTGCTCTTGAAGTGAATTTCTTGACAGTCATATCTCAAACACATAAAACATTGGTTCTAATCAAATACACATTCATAATCCTGTATAAGGAGCATCTTCTCAGTCAATACAAATGCAGTTGCTACAGGGATACTGGATAAAAGGTAGAAAAAACATATACTAAGGTTATAAGTATTTTACAATTTCACTAAGGTAGTTGTACAAAATACACCTATTCTATGTGCTTTAAATTACGTAAATGCTAGATTATGCACTGTTGTGTCAGGCACAGTAAGCTTCCATCTAAGATATTAGGTCAAGAGTGGTCACAGACCAGGGCAGTGCCACGATAATGGCCACAGCTTTCCTGCCACTAAGGACAGCTCACTCAAGGATAGTAAATGACAATGAAAGAACTTCCCCTCTCCAAAACACAAAGGGAGTCACTAAAAGAAACTCTACTGCAAGGTTTAGCAGACACTACATACCTGACTGCTCACAAGTATGAAGGGAAATACAGCTGCAAACCTGCCTGACCACTCATATAAGTAGTGTCTTATGGCTAGTGGGTGTTATCCATTTCTTTGTTAACATCTCAGTAGCAAAGGGCTTAAGCTTACATTGGTCTTTATGCTAATTTTTACACTGTCTTTACTAGCTAATAATTTGCCCTTCTCTGGCTGGGCTTTCAGACAAATAGGCAATTCCATTCTTTGTTTTAGCTTTATAGTCTGTTCTGGCCTTTTTTATGAAACATTCACTTAACAGTTGCCTCCTATTTCCCCTCTCAGGACACAAAGGATGGTCTGTGCATCAATAAACCTCATTAATGTCATGGAGAGGGGAAGTCTTAGGAGAGCAACACTTCTTCAGAAGTCATCATATCCAATAGAAATATTACAGATTATAAAAAAGAAGTCCTACAGATAAACACGGGTATGAGGCAGGACATAGCACCAGAGTGACAGAAGAGCAGAGTAACAGTAATGTCTGCTTTTTTCTGGTATGTCTTGAATATTGTAGGTAGAGTACAGTACAGTATTGTCATAGCTGCATATACATACAGCTGGTATTTGCTAGCATGTGATCACACTACAGTGAGGAAAGGCCAAATATCCTGAACAACAAGACCGTATGTCTATAAAATACTGGATGGAGTACTGCAATTACCACGTAGACATGTTAACTGTAATAAAATAGTTATATATCTCTCCTGAGGAGCATTTTATTTATTCTTTGTTAAACAAGTTAGTCCCACTAGGCTGGTGGCGTCTTTTCGGGGCAGATCCAAGGTGGTATTTATATTACTAGGGGAAAACTCGCTGGGGCATTACAGAACTTCCCCTTCTCTTTGGAGCTGCTAGATGGTGCCAGAGGTCTCTTACCCCCTTTCCACCCCTTCCATAGCACAGGAGCAGCATGGAGGAGGAGAGAAAAGTTATGGAGAGCTTGGTGGAGAAAAATGTGTTTGATATGGAGCATCAGAATGCAAACAAAGATTCCTCTGTGCTGGATAATACAAATGTACGTTTAACTACCTCCATGGAGAAGAAAGCAAGTGAGTTTGTTGAAGTGGTGCAGATAACAGAACTGACATCAGGAGGGCTTGCAGAAAATGTTGTGTTAAAAATAATTGTGCAGGATGATGCAGGTAACAGTTCTGCTGCTTATGGGGTGAGATGGCAGATAAAATTATTGTTACTGCTGCTATGGTAATGTGGACACAGAATGAGAGAGTGCAGCGGTTAAAACTTACACAGCTGTGAAATAAAGTCAAAGATGAAAACAGCAGGAAACTGAAAGGGGGGTTTGTGGCAGCAGATAATGCAGTAACTAACACATATGCAATAATGACAGCAGGCAAAAAGGAGAGCAGAAACAAACTGTAAGTAAAACTGTTTTTAAAAAGAAGAGAAGATCTGCTGTGAGAACAAGAAGAAAAAATATAGTACAATACACAAATATTGTATATGGGACAATTTAGTAACTGTTCTGGGTTTTAATGCTCAATAAATTTGGGATAGAGAATTACTTTGATATAATATTTGAAATGGAGAGACTGATGATGAAATTTATAGGACTGTGTAACAAAAAGAAGGATGTTTATCCATGGAACAATTATTTCTTTTCTGGTAGTAACTCAAATGTTAAAAAAATACAATGCAGTTTAGAACTGACAAACTGGAAGAAGAAGATGTTAAAAATGCATGCAGGGTATGTGTGAAACTGATGATAACTTTGCAAAAGTTAGAGATGAGAGAAACTTATAGAACAGGGTTTGGAAGTTGGAAGTTGTTTGAAATCTGAAAAAAACATGGTGAAATGCTTACCAAGTGCTATATTTGTGGATAATCATAGACAGACTCTAAGATATGCTGGCCACCCTAAATAATGTTTCTTTTGCAGGATCATTTCTCATTTAAGTAATGATTGTGACAAGGTATAATGTAACCCATGTGGGGAGAAAGGACATACAGCAAGAAGGTGTATGTCTGAATGCAGGCTGTGTAAACAAAATAACAAGTGCGGATGGATTGTCAATAGCAAACAGTAAATAATAAAAAAGAAAGGGAATTGGAGTAAACATAGGAAAGGACAAGAGGCAGGGAGAGGGAGAACTAGGTGAAGAGGAAACTGTAGAAGAAGAAAAAATATGGAGGGGAAAATGACGAGGGAGAGTAACTGCAGGAAGAAACATCAGGAGATGGGACTGATAATATTTTCCAAGTTCTAGACAGTGAAAAGTCTGATTCTGAGGATCAAGGGTCATTCGTACATAAACCTTGGAAACCATATTCAACTCAGGAAAATTAAAATTAAGAAAACTAACATTTTAGAATATTCCCAGAAATGTAAAAATAAGGAAACCAACAATTTTACAGTATTTTCAGTAGATATGAAGAGTGTTATTAACATTGCAAGGATGGGGATATTAAAATGGTGATCTAAGTGTGAGTGGATGTTATTCTGTTAGAGGACAGAAGATTCCCAAGTCAAGACACACTGCAAACAGAAACCAAATTGTGGGGTGGAAATATAATATTGAATTTAGGAAGTGAAAGTTGTTCTGGACTGGCTGTGTTTTGTAAATAAAAAGTAAAAATACTACATGTAACATTAAAAAGGATTTTAAGGGTTACTCTTGTGGATGTGAACTGGAGAGAACATGTTTATAGAATTATAGCATTGTATGCATATATAACTAGCAAGGAAAAAAGGGATGGAATCTGTGTCAGCAAATATTAGACTATGAGGTGGTTAAACATGAACATTATAATTGCAGAGACTCTTATTGTGATTTAAGGAGAGGATGTATAAAGAAAGGAGAGATGCAAAAAATGATGGAAGTGATAACGTAGTAAATTAGCTGTGTGGAACAAACGTCATGGACTTACAGAAGGGGCACTTGGATTTGAAACGGATTATTTGAAATTGATTATTTCATATTATTGGAAGGCTTGGGAGTAGCAGATGACAATATAGTTGTTTTCAGACCATTTAGCAGTAAAGATGGAGGTGATGGAAGGAGAGGAGTATATTAAAACAGGAAAGGGAATTAAATAACGAAATGAGAAATTATGGGATGAAACTGAAGAGTGGGAATTACTGCAGTTATAGAAGGATCATATAATCATATTCTTTTAAATTCAATCCACCATTCAGATCAGTTTTCATAAAAGTATAAAAAGTGATTTCTTTTCTAATGGTAAGATATTGTAAGAAAGGAAGAGAAAGCAAACGAAGGGAAAATACTTTGAAATGTATAAGATAATTCCGAAAATAATACAAAAGAGCATGGTGATATGGAAAAAGAAATATATGCAAGAAATCAAGAAACAAAAGGCATTGCTATTTGGGCAGTGATCTTATTTACAAGGGAGGAGGTTTCTGCATATTTGAATAAAATAGTAAAGGAAGATGCTAGTATAATGAAATAAATTCAAACTGTAAAGGACAAGTAAAAAGATTGCATGAACAAATTGTGAGTTTTGTAGTACAGCATGTGGAAATATGTAAAAGAGTAAAAAGATAAACAATAAGACAGAATGGAAAGCAAAATATATCCAGAATGAGTTAAGAAAGAATTAAAAAAAAGAATTACTATTAGTGACTTGGATGAAGTACTCAGGTTAATGTTGATTCAGTGTCAGGCCCAGATGGTGCTGGGTATGGAATCTACAAGAAATGAATGGATCAGCAAAGACAATAATTTATAAATGTACTGAATCAATGTTTGTAGAAAGGGTTTCTTTATGAACAGTTATATGGCGGGATATTACAATCTATATGGAAGAAAGATTAGAAGAATAAAATAAAAAATAGAAACCCATCACACTAAATAACTCAGATTATATTTTTATGAAAAGAATGCACAGTACAATTAAAAGAATGATGAGGGATATTATGGAAGAAAGTATATATGGTATAAAAGAGAAGGGATGTCAAGAAATATTATTTGTTGTGAGAAAAACTGTGCATGTTATTATATGTAGAAAGGAGGTTGGTGCTTCTGGGATGTTATAGAGAAGAATTATCCACACAACTAAAGCTGAAACCAAATTGGTTGTAGATGTATAGTGTACACTAAATGAAGGCCAATGCATGAAGTACACATTGGCCTTCATTTAGTGTACACTATACATCTACAACCAATTAGGTTTCAGCTTTAGTTGTGTGGATAATTCTGTTGTCAGCTGTTTCCTTGAATGTCTATGTTATAGAGAAGTATGGAGTAGGTGACAGAATTAGGAGAGTGTGTATATCAGTATATCAAAATAAGAGAGTGAGAGTCTTAGTGACGGGGTGAGTGAGTCAGGAAATATGTATGGAGTGGGGTATGAGAAAAGCATGTCCTGTGAGTAGAATGTTGTTTGCACTGGTGATAAAAGCAATACTGAGTGAAGTTGCTCATAAAATCTGATAATATGTGTGTGGCCATCCCTAGTGAGATCTGACCACAAATCAGTCTCGCTAGAAGCATCTATACATAACACCCCCCCAGCAACAACTAGACCAAAAAACTTCTCTAAGGCCAATTATAGCCTCTTACATGACAGCATAAATAGCTTCATAGCCCTTCTCCCCACTGATGGATGAGACACAAAATAATCTAAATGGCAATGCTCAGATCTGCTCTGAGCTACAACAGAATGGCATTAAATATACTGATCCCAAGGATATTGCCAATACACTGGCAGATCGATTCAGTGCCAACTTCACCCTCCTCTCACCCCCTAAATGGTTCATCTCAATACTGGAAGATTGCCAAATTCTGGTAATAATGGCCACACAGGTAAAAAATGGACTCGCCAAAGCTAAGAATACAGCATCCATGGGACCAGATGACATCCCGGGCTGTGTACTACATGAACTACAATATGAACTGGCACCTCACCTAAGTGTCATGTTTAATCATACCCTCACCTCAGGCTTCATGCCCACTGAGTGGCGCACAGCTACAGTTATCCCACTCCACAAGGGGGGATCCACCTTGGATCCCAGGAACTACCACCCCATCAGTCTGACGAGCCTGATCTGCAAGGCCATGGAATGTATTATCATGGAACTTATAAACAAAGACATTGGCAACCTTAAAACACTAGACCCCACCCAGTGTGGGTTTGTGAAGGGCCGATCTTGTCTCCTGAACCTGATTGGCTTCTTTGAATCAGTCTCCAGGGCCATGGACGAGGGTAAGGCAGTCCACACAGCCTATCTGGACCTCGCCAAGACCTTTGACACCATCCCCCACTCTGAAATCATAAATAAACTTACTAAGTTGGGCATTAATCCCTACATCACTCAATGGGCTGCCAACTGTCTTACTGACAGAACCCACACTTAAAAGTAGCTGACTCCAAATCCAGCTCCAGACAAGTGACAAGTAGAGTACCTCAGGGTTCAGTCCTGGGAACTCACTTGTTTGGCATCTACTTCTCTGAAGTACAGGCCAACACTAAGGGACTGTGGCTAACAAAGTTCGCAGATGACTGCAAACTGGGAGCCATTGAATCCCCAAATGATGTGGATACTCTACAAAATGGCCTTACATAAATAGATGATTAGTGCCAGAGCCATGGGTTCAAGCTCAATGCCTAGAAATGTATAGTTATCCCCTTTGGGAAAAAAACATGTACCCATGAATTACCACATAGGTGGCAGTACACTAAACACCGAAAGTGTGTAAGAGACTTAGGGACACAGGTGGACAGTGGTCTCACCTTTAATAACCACATCGTCACAATAGTCAGGAAATCCTTCTATATGGCACACCTCATCACTAAGGGCTTTTCATCCAGAAAAAAAGGAGGTCATTGTCCCACTGTATACATCCCTCATTAGACCCATTATAGAATACAATGCCCCATTTGGTATGTACCTCTCAAGACATCTGCAATAACTGGAAAGGCCGTGGAAATACCTAACTAAAAGAATCACAAGCCTAAAGCAGATGCCCTATGCTGACTGCCTTAAAAAGCTCCAGTTATACTCTGCCACATATCGTCTACTTCGAGCCAATCTCTGCTTAACATACAGGGCCATGTCAAACCCAGAGCTGTTGGACATGCTACACTTAAAGAAATCTGAATCCCTCAGAGCCACACACTCCAGGGATCTAAACCTTGTCATCACAATAAACAAAACATGCTGGAGGGATAGGTTCCTGACCCAGAGACTCCCCAGACCCTGGAATAGACTGCCCATACATGTCAAGCACAGCACCTCCTCAAAAGGAACCTTGATGACTGGATGAGAGAAAGCAAATTCACCCCAGGGATCACGCCAGTTGCCCTGCTAGACAGGGTCCAGGGAAGTAAATAGTGTGGGAAGAAATAGCCAGGGAATTTTTATGGCTAGGCTTGTATAGGCCTTAGTACCAACCTATGAACCTTAGCCCAAAGGTTCCTGGAAATTATAAACTCAAATGCTATGGAACAACTAGTCACCACTCCCACAAGAGGGGACAACATACTAGGCCTGATCATTACCAACATGGGGACTCTATGCTCCACACCAGAAGTATATCCTTCATTGGTAAGATCAGACCATAAATTAATTTCACTGAATGTCCACATCCCGACCCCACCCCCAGCCCAGAAAACCACAGTGAAAAACTTCTCAAAACTGAAGTGGAATCCTTCAAGGCCCCAGGGCCAGTGGAAACTACTGCCCAAACTGCAGAATCCTATATAAACGCATTCTATGGACATCTCCAGGAATGCATGGATCATGCTATCCCAAACAAAACCAAGACCCAATCATCCAAAGGCAGGCGTCCAGTCTGGTGGACCCCTGCCATAAATAAACTGTACAACAGAAGGAGGAAGCTACTACATGATAGAGCAAAATCCCTAATAGGGAAGGCATCTCTGATCAGTACTAGCAAAAAATTACGATCCCTCATAAAATCCTCCAAGGCCAGCTTCGAGAGAAAAATTGCACAGGACACCAAAGACAATCATAAGGCTTTTTTCAGTTATGTTAGAAACCTGGGATGCAACTCCCAGACTTGTTCTGAGTTGATTCTAAATGACAAAAAATACACTGAACCCACAGACATCGCCAATATCCTGGCAGACAGGTTCAGTGCAAACTTCTCCACCCCCCAAAAGAGCAAGTATCTATCCCGGCAGAGGGCTGCCTCCCAAACATCTCTGATGCTCAGGTGAAGGCTGCCCTCTCCAAAGCAAAAAACAGTGCTTCCATGGGACCAGATGGCATCCCAGGTTGTGTCCTACATGAACTCCAAGAGGAACTAATCCCTCAAATAAAACAGCTATACAATCTCAGCCTCACTACAGGATATGTGCCCACAGAATGGCGTACAGCAACAGTGGTCCCACTCCACAAAGGTGGAACCTCTACGGACCCTGGAAACTATCGCCCCATAAGCCTGACTAGCTTAGTCTGCAAGGCTATGGAGAGGATCATCATGGAGCTCATAAACAAAGAAATCGGGGACCTACAGACACTAGATTCTACCCAGTTCGGCTTTGTCAAGGGCAGATCCTGCCTTTTGAACCTGGTTGACTTCTTCAAAACAGTCACCAAAGCCATAGATGAAGGGAAGGTAGTCTACACAGCCTATCTGGACCTTGCAAAGGCATTTGACACAATACCCCACTCAGGCATCATAGATAAGCTATCCAGCTTAAATATAAACCCCTATGTCACAAGATGGGTCGCAAACTGGCTCAAAGACAGAACCCACAGAGTGAGAGTTCCTGGAGCCATGTCAGACTCAAAACCGGTCACAAGTGGCATCCCACAGGGTTCTGTCCTGGGACCACTCTTGTTCGGTATATACTTTTCTGAGGTACAGGCAAACGTGGGAGGACTATGGCTCACCAAGTTTGCAGACGACTGCAAACTGGCGCCATAATCAACTCTCCAGCTGACACAAACATCCTTCAAAAAGGTCTCACAGAGACAGATAACTGGTGCCAGTGCCATGGTTTAAAGCTAAATGCCAAAAAATGTATAGTCATACCCTTTGGCAAAAACAATGTGCCCACAAATTACCACATAGGCGGTAACCCATTAAGTACAGAGAAAGTTATTAGGGACCTGGGGACCCAAGTTGATAGCAATCTCTCCTTTGAAAACCACATTGCCAAAGTGGTTAGAAAGACCTTCTACATAGCCCACCTCATCACGAAGGGTTTCACATCTAGATCAAGAGAGGTAATCATGCCCCTTTATTCATCCCTCATCAGGCCCATCATATAATACAATGCCCCTTTCGGGATGTACCTTACCCGACACCTGCAGCAATTAGAAAGATCCCAAAAGTATCTCACCAAGAGGATCAAGGGTCTCAAACAGATACCATATGCTGCTCGGTTAAAAAAACTCCAGCTCTACTCAGTTGCATACCACCTACTTCGAGGCGATCTATGCCTGACATACAAAGTTATGTCAAATCCAGAATTAATGGACATGCTCCACCTCAGTAAATCTAAATCCCTTAGAGCCACACACTCGAGGGACTTGAACCTCAGCACAGAAATAAATAGAACTTGCTGGAGGGACAGGTTCATAACCCAGAGGCTCCCTTCACTCTGGAATAGAATTCCAGTTCATGTGAGGCAGAGCACCTCACTGAATCTCTTCAAAAAGAATCTCGATAGGTGGATGGGGGACCATAGGTTTGTCCCAGGGATTACTCCCATGTCACTATTAGTCAGAGGCACAGTAAACTAAACCTTAAAAAGGGCACAGTATGTTCAAATCAAGGGGTGGCGTAAGCCATGCAGAATCGGGCTAGGCTTATAATTGCCCCAGGGCAGATAGCCTAGTATGAACCTATGAACCTATGAACCTATGAACCTATGCTGAGTTATACACTAATGCAAACACCTGTCCAATTGTATTGACGCTGGCATACCTGATAGAACCCAAGTAAGATCTTCAAGGAAAAACAAACTTGCTGGTGAACAACTGCCATTAATAGGCTATACAATAGGAGAAAGATATTGCTGTCTAAAAGTAGGAAGAAATGGCCTCAAAACTGGAAACACTTTTTCCTAAACTTTAACAAGCAAATAGGACTTCTAGAGAAGTCCTCAAAAGCTAACTATGAATCCAAATTATCTTGCCTCACTAAGAATAACCACAAGGTGTTCTTTAGTTACATCCGTAATCTCAAACACAAGGCCCAAATTTGAGATGAACTCATAGTTATTGGTACTACATATATAGAGCCTGTGGATATAGCAAACCTGCTGGCAGACAGGTTCGGTGAAAACTTCACTCCCCTGTCCCCACCACATTTTATTTATTTATTTATTTTACATTTGGTGACTGGGAAAGTCCTACTGGATGCACATCCATTTTCAGTGGAGGTGTGGGGAGAAAAGCTCCACAGTTAAATTTTAAGCAAAATATAAGGGGTATATAGAAGCATTCAAACTGACATAGATAGTACTAAATTTAACAATGACTAGTAACATAGCATTGAAGCTTAAGATTTAACATATTTACATAGACTGAACACATCGTTTACAGTTTTAGGCTGCCACATTACATAACGGTGAACGTTGTTAGTGGGTGTTGCATTTTTTGCTTTATACAGTTGAGTTGTGAGCACGTTAGCCACAGTAGGGAGTAGAGCAGCAAAGAGAGCAAAGATTAGACACAGTAGGGAGTAGAGCAGCAGAGAGATCAAAGATTAGACACAGTAGGGAGTGTAGCAGGAGAAGAGATAGAGATGGGAAACTGGATAACAGCTTAAGTAAGAAAAGCAGGAGGCATAAGTAGCTTATGTATAAAATAAGAGTAGTGGTGTAAAAAGAAAAGCAAAGTTTATATCATAAAGTAATGCAAATATAATAAATAATATGATAAATGTAATAAACAATGTAAATATAATAAATAATATGATAAATATAATAAATAATGTAAATGTAATAAATAATATGATAAATATAATAAATAATGTAAATATAATAAATATATGTTTATATCAAAAGTAAAGTTTATATCACATATACCCCAAAGCATCCCTAAAATTTGTCCCCACCTATTATCTCTGAGGAGCAGGTCTTAAATGCCCTCTCCAAGGCCAAAAACACAGTCTCTATGGGACCAGACAACATCCTAAGCTGTGTTCTACATGGGTTAAATAGAAATTAGCATCCCCATTCAGCACACTTTTCAACCACAGCCTAAGTACTGGCTTCATCCCAATGGAAAGGAAAACAAGTAACGTCATCCTTTTGCACAAAGTGGGTGCATCCATGGACCCTGGGAACTGTAGACCCATTAGCCTGACCAGTCTTATCTGCAAGGCCATGCAGCGAATCATGGACCTTATTAAAAAAGATACAGGAAATCTCCAAATGCACAATCCCACCCAGATTGGCTTTGTCAAGGAGAGATCATGCCTGTTAATCTTGGTGGACTTTTTTGAGACAGTCACCAAAGCCCTAGATGAGGGCAAATCTGTGTATATGGCCTACCTAGACTTAGCCAAGACCTTTGACAATCGCCCACTCAGGCATCATTGATAAACTCACCTAGCTGGATATCAACCGATATATTGCCAGGTGGGGTGCAAACGTGCTCACTGATAGAACTCAAACAGTCAGAATAGGAGACTGCACCTCCTTCAGCAGACCAGTAACCAGTAGTGGACACAGGGATCAGTTCTGGGACCCCTACTGTTCAGAATCTACTTCTCTGAAGTACAGGCTAAAACTAAAGGATCGTGGCTGACAAAGTTTGCTGATTACTGCAAACTCGGAGTGATCATTGAAACCCCTTGCAATGTCAACATCCTGCAAGAAGGTCTTACACAGACTAATGACTGGTGCCAAAGTCATGGTCTTAAACTTAATGCAAAAAAATACATTATCATCCCCTTCATCAAGGGTGATGTACCTGCAAAGTACCACATCAATAGCAATACCCTAAGCACACAGTCAGTGGCGAGGGACCTGAGCACACAGGTTGGCAGCAACCTTAACTTTGATCAGCATGTCTCCACAGTGGTAAGAAGGGCATTTTGTATTGCTCATCTTATAAGTAAGGGCATTGCCTCCAGAAAAAAAGAGGTTAACCCCCCCCGTACTCTTCTGTTAACAGGCCAGTAATAGAGTACATTCCTCCCTTTGGTATTTTCCTTACCAAACACCTGCAGCAATTGGAGAAACAACAAAGGTTCCTTACAAAGAAAATTCAAGGTCTTCAAGATCTGTCTTATGTGTCACTTTTCTCTGTGTCATACGGACTGGTCAGAGGTGAGCTTTGCCTTGCATATAGAGCAATCTCTTACCCAGGTTTAGTGGGAATGCTGCACACTCATAAGTCAAATGGCACACGAGGTCACTTGATCAAAGGTCCTTAACCTGGAATGTGACATAAACAGAACTTGCTGTGGAGACAGATTTGTCTCACAGAGGATGCCCCACTTTTGGAAGAAGCTTCCTATTCATGTTAAACAAAGACCATCATTGGCCCTATTTAAGTGTAATTTGCACAATTGTATGGATAACCTGAAATTCACCCCAGGGGTTCCACCACTGTCCATCTTGGACAGAGGTATTTGGTGCTGATTTTAGTGTCTGCTTGGACCAGATACCCATAGAAACTCTTGGCTAGGCTTGTAAGGGCCCTGGGGCTGTTAGCGTAGTAACCTCTTATGATCCTGTGATAATATGTGATGCAAAATGAGGTGTTGATTCAGGTAGTTTTGACACATGCAGATGACATAGTCATAGTTGCCAAGAACAAACTATGGATGAGGGAGGTGTTGGTGTGTCTGAAGGGGTGTTTAAAGGAAAGGGGAATGACCTTTGGATGAGGGCAGTGTTGGCTTGTCTGAAGGGGTGTTTAAAGGAAAGGGGAATGACCTTTGGATGAGGGCAGTGTTGGCTTGTCTGAAGGGGTGTTTAAAGGAAAGAGGAATGACCTTTGGATGAGGGCAGTGTTGGCTTGTCTGAAGGGGTGTTTAAAGGAAAGGGGAATGACCCTGAATAAAGGTAAAAGTAAGGGCTTGGGTGACGTGGTAACAAATGGGGGGCGTATCTTTCAACAAATAAAGTGTCTGCTAGGAATAAAATAAAAAAATGTACCTGTGATGCAATGGGAGGCTTTGATAAAAGAAATATATCTTCTGTGGACGACATATAGACTTGCATCCATTAAAAAGGTTATTGCTTGAATTCGGTATTAATGGGAAAAATAGCATATATTTTAAAATTTTTTTTGGTCCTAAAAAATATGAGAAGGACATAGTGCAATTACTGTTTTCTTTCATATGGTGTTCAAGTTTAAATGCAGTGAAAGGAGGTGTGTTGTATATGAGTGAAGATGGAGGGGGGTTGGGGTTACTAAAGCCACTTGTTTATTTTGCTTCTTTAAAGTTTTATACAGTATTTAAGTGGTAAAAAAGACTATGACAATTTAATAGCAAGAATGTTTAAAAATAAGAACAAAAAATTCTTGAAGATGATGAGAAGAAGAAAAAGTGGAAAATAATATGGGCCCATTCCAAAAGCTAATTGTGGACAGCACACGCCAAAGGAAGACTTCAGCACACCAGCCATGGATGCGATCTCAGAAGGTACACTGCAAACAGTCTGGGTACTTTTTTATTCAGCATATGATAGTTATGGATTCTGCATATGTCCATTGGATTCCAAAATACATTATGTCTGTCAAAAGCAAGTTAAATGAGACATTCCACAACTAACAGAGGAGGATCCGGAGACCACAGGGGGGCAGAAGAAACAGGCATGGGAGATGGAGGATGTGACCACAAAACCAAGCCCAGACAACATGGCACCTTTGAGTTATGACAAGCCACATGTACAAAAACACAAACGTTAAACATTGATGTGCCCAGACAGCATGGCACCTTTGAGTTATGACAAGCCACACGCACAAAAACACAAACGTTAAACATTGATGTGCCCAGACAACATTGCACCTTTGAGTTATGACAGGCTGCATGTACAAAAACACAAAAATTAAACATTGATGTGCCCAGACAACTTGGAACCTTGGAGTTTTGACAGGCCGCAGGTACAAAAACACAAACATTAAACACTGATGTGCCTAGACAACAACATGGCACCTTTGAGTTATGACAAGCCACACGTACAAAAACACAAACATTAAACATTGATGTGCCCAGACAACATGGCACCTTTGAGTTATGATAAGCCACACTTACGAAACACAAACATTAAACATTGATGTTCAAGTGTTGCCTGACCACAGCAGTGCAGATTGCAGCAAATGGCAATTACCTAATAGATGTAGACACTGAGCATCCGACATAACAACATAATCATAACATATAACAGTATGAACATATACAAATCTATCATAACATGGACCATCACCTCAGGCCACTAGTGACAAAGATATGCATACAGACTCATAGTGGTGCGTGTGTTTATGATATACAGCAATGGACATACCTTTGTAAATCCATTCGTATTGGCCCACTATCAAAAGATGCAGACAGGAAACCAAACCAGGACAAACTGCTGTCAATATCACATGCAGCATATATCAATTTAAAGTACAGGTAAAGTGTAATGTGCTACATGGAGTCACATGTAGTTAGTAAAATTGTCAGGCTCCTATGGCATCCGACTTCACAACAGCCCAGACAGATGACATTGTCAGTAGTCTGCACAGTGATCATCATCACCATATGGTGAAACTGACAGTACAGGACATAGTGGATGAGCTATCAGTGTTATTCTAAGTCTAGGGTGCCCATGCTGACAGCATACTCTTCTGTCCTGGTTGTCCATACCATGTATAGAAACAATTGGCCCTGGTTGCCCCACAGAGGAGACTGATAAGGTGTTACCAGCATGTGTAGACACAGTGTGGGAAGGAACATGACTGCTAGTTGACTGTCTGGGGTCTATGTTTAGCCATTAAATTAATCATTGATCGAGTGGCTATTGATCCAAGATTAAACAGTGAATGTTACTTTTACAGAACAGTCATAGCTTTGAAAATAACATCATCAAATGGCATAGTTGGCCAACATAAAGGAATTGCAAAGTACTGCTTACTAAGAAAACCTGCCTTTTCCCCAATTTAGTGCAACCATGGAGTTGGTACCACAAGAGGAGGATTTGGACAACACTGAACACTACTTATGTGTGGGGGGGCAGTGTTGACAATTATGTTACATATGCAAAATACATGACATATGTGAGGAAAACAAGCATAACACACACCTGACATGTTCTCTTTGGAATCTGGGCAAGAAGTGAGGGGTGAAATGCAACTCTTGCAGGGGAAACAAAGGCATAAACACAGCATTATTAATCACATACTTGCTAGCATGTACCTTTCCAACAGAGGTAATAGGTAATACGTACACATACCAACTAAGTAATGGCTGAGGTGCTGCGGGTAGCTGTCCTATGCAGGGGTAGAAGGATACAGTATTAATGATGGACAATGACAGAAGAAACAGAAATACCATGTAGGAAATATAGGAAATAGCATACTAATGGCACCTTTCTAATGTGATGAGTTTGTCTGTCATAATGCAAATCTTGCAGTGTGAAAATGCAGAGAAAGTAAACACAATCATGTATGCAGGTAATGGCATAGGCACATGATAACATATATGACACAATAAAAGGATATGGTGATGCTAACATAATGTACAGTACACATGATGGCCATATGCTTCTGTGTAGAAAAACAGTGACATTAATTTCATACAATAGTTATTCTACACAGTGCTGCAACCTATGAACAGGGTCGAGAACCGCACCTGGTCTGTCAGTAGGTGTACCTGCATGGCTCATGTTCCTAGAAGATGTACCTGTAGTTTATAATGTCAGGAAATATCAGTATTATACACCACTGTCATGACAGGAGTCTGAGACAATAACAGGTAATTGTCACAGTAACAGTATATGGAGACATTGAACTGTGATGTCCTTCTGTTGTGCAGAAGTGGATGGACCTGTGCAAATGAATGCAGACAACATTACACATTTTGATTGAACTGTTACATATGTACTGACTTTCTATGGCAACCTGTCATTACACTTATGTTGTTCGTCCTCACCCTGTGTAGAACCATGTGCACAACACATGTCTGCTGCTGCAACACAAAAATAAACATGCATGAATAAGCGTGCAACAGCACTATTATGTACTGAGTTACTCTTATATGCATTAATCTTTTGCAAAGTAACACACATGTGGCCTGGAATACCTGCCTTTATCCCACCCTTTCGGTACGTAGTGATCCACATGTAGTGATGAGAGAAAATGTGTGGTCTCATCAGGGGTGTCAATGGTGGGCCACCAGAGGTGACATCCCAAAAACCTCTCATACTGACTTACTGGGTTGCTGCATGAAGGATCATGTCATAGCACTGTCAGCTTCAGTCCTGCCTGGATCGATTGCATGAAGGATCATGTCACAGCAGTGTCAGCTTCAGTCCTGCCAGGATCTATTGCATGAAGGATCATATCACAGCAGTGTCAGCTTCAGTCTTGCCAGGATCTATTGCATGAAGGATCATGTGACAGCACTGTCAGCTTCAGTCCTGCCAGGATCTATTGCATGAAGGATCATGTGACAGCAGTGTCAGCTTCAGTCCTGCCAGGATCTATTGCATGAAGGATCATGTGACAGCACTGTCAGCTTCAGTCCTGCCAGGATCTATTGCATGAAGGATCATGCAACAGCACTGTCAGCTTCAGTCCTGCCAGGATCTATTGCATGAAGGATCATGTGACAGCACTGTCAGCTTCAGTTCTGCCAGGATCTACTGCATGAATGATCATGTGACAGCACTGTCAGCTTCAGTCCTGCCAGGGTCTATTGCATGAAGGATCATATGACAGCACTGTCAGCTTCAGTCCTGCCAGGATCTAGTGTATTGAAGGGTCATTTGACAGCAGTGTAAGCTTCAGTCCTGCCTGGATCTATTGCATGAAGGATCATGTCACAGCACTGTCAGCTTCAGTCCAGTCAGGATCTATTGCATGAAGGATCATGTGACAGCAGTGTCAGCTTCAGTCCTGCCAGGATCTATTGCGTGAAGGATCATGTCACAGCACTGTCAGCTTCAGTCCAACCAGGATCTATTGCATGAAGGATCATGTCACAGCACTGTCAGCTTCAGTCCTCCCAGGATCTATTGTGACTTGCCACAACATGTTGGTGAGGTCAGTCTAGACTTCATTCCTCCATGCTATATTTACTGCCTCTCCAAAGGAGCCTTTATCCATGTTGGCACAGACCATCTATTACAATTTAATTTTCCTGTGAGGAGAAATTGTTGTCCCTAGGTCTGTTTGCCATTTGAAAGACAGTTACATGCACATCTTTAGATTAATTTCGGGCCCACATATAGATACATTGACAGCTTATGCTAATTTAACCTTTCTGCATTCCTGTGCAATGCCAAAATATAGAAAATAATCCCTATGTAATATACTACTGTATTATACAAAACCATATGTGATATGAAAACAATGCTTGAATACATAAGACTTGAAAAAACAACAGATATTATGATATCTGCAGGTTGATAATGGGATTTCAATCCAGTATAGTGGCTATCACAGTACTGGAGGACCAAACACAACTGCATTCTGCCACATGAGTCACACACTCTGCATGCAGTTCACATTAATGCACTGCACATAACATTCACATTAATGTACTACATATAAGATATGAGTAAAACAAAACATACTACACAAACTATTCATATTAATGTATTACACATAAGATATGAGTAAAACAAAACATACTACACATAACATATTCACATTAATGTACTACATATTAGATATGAGCAAAACAAAACATATTACACATAAGATATTCATGTTAGTAGGTTCATAGGTTCATAGGTTCATACTAGGCTATCTGCTCTAGGGCATTTATAAGCCTAGCCAGAGTGTGTTTGGCTTTCGCCACCCATTTTAAATTAATTTTGCTATGCCTTTTTTTGAGGTTAGTATACTGTGCCTCTGTCTAACAGTGACACAGAAGTGATAGCCGGGGTAAACCTACGATCTCCCATCCACTCATCAAGATTCCTCTTGAAGAGAGTCAATGTGGGACTCTGCCTAACCTGGACAGGGATTTTATTCCAGAGTGAAGGGAGCCTCTGGGTTATGAATCTGTCCCTCCAGCATGTCCTATTTATTTCAGTACTGAGGTTCAAGTCTCTTGAGCGCGTAGCTCGATGGGATTTGGATTTTCTGAGGTGCAGCATGTCCATTAATTCCGGGTTGGACATGGCTTTATACGTCAGGCACAGATCGCCTCTGAGCAGGCGGTATGCCACTGAGTAGAGCTGGAGTTTCTTTAATCGGGCAGCATATGGCATCTGTTTGAGCCCTTTGATCCTCTTGGTGAGGTACTTTTGGGGTCTTTCCAGTTGCTGCAGGTGTCTGGTAAGGTACATCCCAAAAGGGGCATTGTACTCAATTATGGGCCTGATGAGGGATGAGTAAACAGGCATGATGACCTCCCCTTATCTAGATGTGAATCCCTTCATGATTAGGTGGGCTATATAAAATGTTTTTCTAACCACTTTGGCCACGTGATTGTCAAATGAGAGATTGCTATCAACTTGGGTCCCCAGGTCCCTAATGACTTCTTCTGTACTTAATGGATTACCACCTACGTGGTAATTTGTGGGCACTTTGTTTTTGCCAAAGGGGATGACTATACACTTTTTGGCGTTTAGCTTGAGGCCATGGCTCTGGCTCCAGTTGTCTGTTTCTATGAGGCCCTTTTGGAGGATGCTTGTGTCGGCTGGAAAGTTGATTATGGCGTCCAGTTTGCAGTCATCTGCGAACTTGGCCAGCCACAGTCCTTCCGTGTTGGCCTGTACCGCCGAGAAATATATACTGAACAAGAGAGGTCCCAGGACTGAGCCTTGTGGGACGCCACTTGCAACTGATTTGGAGTCTGACATGGCTCCAGCAATTCTAACCATGTGGGTTCTGTCCTTGAGCCAGTTTGCAACCCATCTAGTGACATAGGGGTTTATATTTAAGCTGGTGAGCTTATCTATAATGCCCGAGTGGGGTATTGTATCGAAGGCTTTTGCGAAGTCCAGGTAGGCTGTGTGGACCACCTTCCCCTCGTCAATGGCCTTGGTGACTGTTTCAAAGAAATCAACCAGGTTTAAGAGGCAGGATCTGCCCTTAACAAAGCCAAACTGGGTAGGATCCAGTGTCTGTAGGTCCCCAATATCTTTATTTATGAGGTCCATGATGATCCTTTCCATAGCTTTGTAGAACAAGCTAGTCAGGCTTATGGGACGATAGTTTCCAGGATCCATTGAGGCACCACCTTTGTGGAGAGGGACCACTGTTGCTGTACGCCACTCTTTGGGTACATATCCTGTAGTAAGGCTAAGATTGAACAGAAGTTTTATGTTTGGGTTTAGCTCTTCTTGGAGTTCATGTAGGATGCAGCCTGGGACACCATCTGGTCCCATTGATGCTGTGTTTTTTGCTTTGGAGAGGGCGGCTCTTACCTGAGCATCTGAGATGTCAGGGGGGCAGCACTCTGTTGGGATAGATATTTGCCCTTTTGGTGGGGAGAGGGGGGAGAAGTTTGCGCTGAACCTGTCAGCTAGGATGTTGGCAATGTCTGTGGGCTCGGTGTATTTTTTGTCATTTTGGACTAATTCTGAGCATATCTGGGAATTCCCATCCAGGTTCCTAACATAACTAAAGAAAGCCTTGTGATTATCCTTAGTGTCCTGTGCAATTTTTCTCTCGAAGCTGGCCTTAGACGATTTTATGAGAGCCCGTAGTTTTTTGCTAATACTGATCAGAGATGCCTTCCCTTTTTGGAATTTTGTTCTATCATGTAGTAGCTTCCTCCTTCTATTGTATAGTTTGTTTATGGCTGGGGTCCACCAGACAGGACGTCTGCCTTTGGAGGATTGAGTCTTGGTTTTATTTGGGATTGCATGATCCACGCATTCCTGAAGGTGTTCATAGAATGAGTTTATAAAGGATTCTGCGGTCTGGGCCGTATTTTCCACAGGCGCGGGGGCTTTGAAGGATTTCAACTCGGTTTTGAGGAGTGTGAAATTTGCTTTAGAGAAGTTTTTCACTGTGGTTTTCTGGGCAGGGGTTGGGGTCGGGATGTGAATATCCAGTGAGATTAGTTTATAGTCTGATCTTATCAGTGAGGGATACACTTCTGGTCTGGAGCATAGTGTCCCCATGTTGGTGATGATCAGGTCCAGTATGTTTTCCCCTCTTGTGGGAGTGGTAACAAGTTGTTCTATAGCATTTGAGTTTATAAATTCTAGGAACCTTTGGGCTAGGGTGTTGGAGCTAGAGTAATGCTCCCAGTCTATGTTTGGGTAGTTGAAGTCGCCCAATATAATGGTGTTTGGAGAGACCTTCATATTTTCCAGTATTCTCAGGAAGGCCAAGTGGGGTTCCTGTGTTTGGGAGTGTGGTCTGTAGCAGGCTATAAACTGGAAGGCAGTTTTACCCACAGTTAGTTGCACATGGATAGTCTCTGATGCTTCGTGCTGTGCCACCAACCTGGAGGTGTGGGTATCTTTGACGAATATTGATACTCTCCCTCCTTTTGTGGTTCGGTCCAAGTTTTGGGGCCGAAAAGCATGGTATGAGGTATAACCTGATAGTCCTGGGGTGATCTCGGGAGCCTTGAACCAGGTTTCTGTTACTGCAAAGATATCAATGTTCTCCATGCTAAGGAGCGTTTCGAGTGCGTGCATCTTGAGGTTTAGACTTCTGGCGTTGACTAGCATTACTCTTAGTTTCTTATCCCTTGTGATACCTATGGAGGTGGGGTTGTCTTTTGAGCCTTGCCTAAAAAAGGCACTATGGGGGTAGCAAGAGCCTTTGCCAATATCCGAAAGCCCAGGGGTGACAGGTGCAAGCCATCCCTAGCGAAGCATCGTGGCTTGTCGAGCATGTCATCCCAGGCTGACAGGCATTGGATCCCCTTTGAATGACACCAACATTTAAGCCAATTGTTGAAATTGATCATCTTGTCTTCATATTGTGGCATCATTCTTGGTGAGGGTAAGATGCTACTCAAGGTCAGGGTCATACCGGCCTGGGCTACATGCTCAGAGAGCTCCTCTATGTCTCTTTTCATGTATAAAGCATAATTAAATAAAGTTAATTGTTTCTGAAGAAGTCTCTATCATGAGATGAAAGCGCTTAAACTGTCATACTTTTGGTTACAATAAACGGATGGTTGCTTTACATCTTCTATTTGGTGTCCTGGATTCCTGGTTCATTGGATTTATACTATACAGGTTTCTGTTACTGCAAAGATATCAATGTTCTCCATGCTAAGGAGCGTTTCGAGTGCGTGCATCTTGAGGTTTAGACTTCTGGCGTTGACTAGCATTACTCTTAGTTTCTTATCCCTTGTGATACCTATGGAGGTGGGGTTGTCTTTTGAGCCTTGCCTAAAAAAGGCACTATGGGGGTAGCAAGAGCCTTTGCCAATATCCGAAAGCCCAGGGGTGACAGGTGCAAGCCATCCCTAGCGAAGCGAGCCTTTAAATGAAAGTTTTAAACAGCTAAAGGAGCCACTAGAAAAAGAAGAATTTAACTGCAACAAGTTATCATAAACAAACAACCCAACAGATGCTTAATAAGAGTGGACAATTTCCAGTTAATACCTCACACACAGTGAAACTAGCTAGAAAAAATACACAGTACACAAAGTGATATAAACAACAAAGAAATAAAGAACAAAATAAACAAAAAACAGGATACTTAATGTTATATATTGTAGCTCCGAGTTTGCTGAGTGTCCTTCCTTCGATTAGCTCACTGTAAAATGGCTGAACACTCACAACTGAGCTTCTTAGGTAACAGAAAGTTGAAACCTGAGACAGCTTTTAAGAAAGAAATCTCAAAAGAACCAATGAGGTGCTTAGTCTAAGCTGTAGTCCAGGAGACCTCAGTCAGCCAATGACCTCAAACAATTCTCTCTCACTGAAATGCCTGATGGCTTTGGCTAAAACAAGATGTCCCTAAATTATGTGCTCAGACACACAGCCTCCACAAACACTAGGCCCAAATACAAGCCTGAATATGGAAATGCTACAAATATCCCCACTACTTGAACAAACTGCAGAAATGTTACTCACAGCTGAAAAGCAGCAGTGAGCCTTTAAATGAAAGTTTTAAAAAGCTAAAGGAGCCACTAGAAAAAGAAGAATTTGTCCATTTTTACATCAAATACAACAAGTTTTTTGTATTAAATACATTTACTGTGGTTGGTTATTAATTTTAGGTTGATGTTTGTTTAAATGTTAATATTAAAAGCATGATGTCATTAATTGGAGGGCTATATAAAGCATAATTAAATAAAGTTAATTGTTTCTGAAGAAGTCTCTATCATGAGATGAAAGCGCTTAAACTGTCATACTTTTGGTTACAATAAACGGATGGTTGTTTTACATCTTCTATTTGGTGTCCTGGATTCCTGGTTCATTGGATTTATACTATACAGGTTTCTGTTACTGCAAAGATATCAATGTTCTCCATGCTAAGGAGCGTTTCGAGTGCGTGCATCTTGAGGTTTAGACTTCTGGCGTTGACTAGCATTACTCTTAGTTTCTTATCCCTTGTGATACCTATGGAGGTGGGGTTGTCTTTTGAGCCTTGCCTAAAAAAGGCACTATGGGGGTAGCAAGAGCCTTTGCCAATATCCGAAAGCCCAGGGGTGACAGGTGCAAGCCATCCCTAGCGAAGCATCGTGGCTTGTCGAGCATGTCATCCCAGGCTGACAGGCATTGGATCCCCTTTGAATGACACCAACATTTAAGCCAATTGTTGAAATTGATCATCTTGTCTTCATATTGTGGCATCATTCTTGGTGAGGGTAAGATGCTACTCAAGGTCAGGGTCATACCGGCCTGGGCTACATGCTCAGAGAGCTCCTCTATGTCTCTTTTCATGTAGTCCAGGGAGGTACGTCTCAGGTCATTCACACCAGCATGGACAATGACTGAGTCATATTTTTACTTGCCTTGGAGTGACCTGAGTGCTTGTGTTATGTGGCGGATCCTAGCGCCCGTCAGGCAGCTCACCGTGACCTTCTCCTTGTTCCGCCTGGTGAGTGGGATGTCAGTGTGCCTGACGATAGAGTCACCTATTACAAGTGTATCAGGTGTGTTGTTTAGCCTTAAGGGCTGTGACTGTTCGGCACACTGGCTTTGTGAGCTATGTGTTGCACGTGTTTTGTTTTGGGGTAGCGGTTGCTTGGGTGTCTGCTTTGGAGGTCTCTGCTGCTTAGGCAGATTTTTATTTAGAGCCTCCGAGTATGTTTTTGTGTGTTTATGTGTTTGGTTTGTTGTCGTGGTAGGTCTATGTGAGACTGGAATTGTAGTGAGTGTGGTTTCCTTCTCCTCCTGACTGGTTACGCCAGTACTGAGTTGAGAGAGCTTAGCCTCCAGTTTGGCTATATGGTTGCATCTCTCACATGTGTTGGAATTTGTTGGGAGGAGGAGAGGGCTGTCTGTGTACATGAGGCAGTTGTAACATTGCCTCAAGATTCCCAGATTCACCAGCTGGACCAGAGAGGAGATTGACAACTGACCTTTGGACATGCTAGAATAGCATTGGGAATTCCTTTATAATTGAAAAAAAGGGCCAATGGGGAACAAGGTACTCAAGGGGAGTTTGTGAGGGTGTAGTGCTTCTAATTTTTTAGAGCTGACTTATATAATTGCTTTAGTGAGCAAGTGCCAGGTAACTTAAATGCAATGTGTTACAGGTAACTTAAATGCAAAAACGACAAACAGTAAGTTTCTTTCAAGTGAAACAAAGAAATAAGTACAGTAAGCAATGCAGATATCACTAGGGATCCACAGAAGTGCTAAAAGGCCACATTTTAGGTGGAATTAGCATTTCATGGAAATAAACAAACAACAAGCATACAAATAAAGCTATATTCAGCCGGCCTGGATCTAGTCTATGCTACAGCAAACAAGGTGTACCAATTTCAGTAAGAAACAGTTAGAATATGCAGGCACTATAAGCCTTTAACCAGAAATTCCCTGCTCAGAAGGGCAGAGTCCAGCCTCTCCTCTCACAAGAGTACAGACCGCAATCCTTCTTAATGTAAAATAACTGGCCTGAAGCCCAAGTGCTTAAACCAGAACTAATACACTTTTAGAATAACAGACACTGAGTTCTCAATCAGCAGTTCCCAACTTAGAAGGATGTAAGCTACCTGTCCTGCCACCACAGTGCAGGCTACAAACCTTCCTAATGTAAAACAACTGGTCTGAAGCCCAAGTGCTTAATCCAAAAGACTTAGAAATGATAACTACACTTTAATCAAGTTACTACCAGCAGTAATAAATACAACTGAATACTTTAAAGAATGCCTGGATTAGTGCTCAAGTTATACAAACAAAGCTAGATTCAGCAGGCCTGGATCTAGTCTATGCTACAACAAACGAGGTGTACCAATTTCAGTAAGAAGCAGTTCAAATATGCAGGCACTATAACCTTTAACCAGAAATTCCCAGCTCAGAAGGACAGAGTCCAGCCTCTCCTCTCACAAGAGTGCAGAACACAAACCCTCTTAATGTAAAATAACTAGCCTCAAGCCCAAGTGCTTAAACCAGAATTAATACACTTTTAGAATAACAGACACTGAGCCCTCAATCAGCAGTTCCCAACTTAGAAGGATGTAAGCTACCTGTTCTGCCACTACAGTGCAGACCACAAACCTTCCTAATGTAAAACTTGTCTGAAGCCCAGGTGCTTAAACTAAAAGGCTTAGAATGAGTTATACCAAACAGTAATAAATACAATTGAGTACTTTTAAGATGACGCAAAAGCAAAATAAAGTAGGAAGAAACACAAATACAATAAAAGCAGATATATATATATATATTTTTAAGTGGAAAGAGAGAAAGGAAAGAGAGAAAGGAGTAGCAGAAACTAAGCTGATTGGCCTTCTCAAATGCTCTCCCTGTACTGGGTAGAATGAGGTAATGACACTAGACTGGGAGAAGGGTCCCAGATAAAATTTACACTAGGGGCGGGCAACTGCAAAGCCACCAACTATAAAAACACTATACCAACAGGGAGGGAGGGTGGGAAACAAACTGCAGAAATGTTACTCACAGCTGAAAAGCAGCAGTGAGCCTTTAAATGAAAGTTTTAAACAGCTAAAGGAGCCACTAGAAAAAGAAGAATTTAACTGCAACAAGTTATCATAAACAAACAACCCAACAGATGCTTAATAAGAGTGGACAATTTCCAGTTAATACCTCACACACAGTGAAACTAGCTAGAAAAATAAACAGTACACAAAGTGATATAAACAACAAAGAAATAAAGAACAAAATAAACAAAAAACAGGATACTTAATGTTATATATTGTAGCTCCGAGTTTGCTGAGTGTCCTTCCTTCGATTAGCTCACTGTAAAATGGCTGAACACTCACAACTGAGCTTCTTAGGTAACAGAAAGTTGAAACCTGAGACAGCTTTTAAGAAAGAAATCTCAAACGAACCAATGAGGTGCTTAGTCTAAGCTGTAGTCCAGGAGACCTCAGTCAGCCAATGACCTCAAACAATTCTCTCTCACTGAAATGCCTGATGGCTTTGGCTAAAACAAGATGTCCCTAAATTATGTGCTCAGACACACAGCCTCCACAAACACTAGGCCCAAATACAAGCCCGAATATGGAAATGCTACAAATATCCCCACTACTTGAACAAACTGCAGAAATGTTACTCACAGCTGAAAAGCAGCAGTGAGCCTTTAAATGAAAGTTTTAAAAAGCTAAAGGAGCCACTAGAAAAAGAAGAATTTAACTGCAACAAGTTATCATAAACAAACAACCCAACAGATGCTTAATAAGAGTGGACAATTTCCAGTTAATACCTCACACACAGTGAAACTAGCTAGAAAAAATACACAGTACACAAAGTGATATAAACAACAAAGAAATAAAGAACAAAATAAACAAAAAACAGGATACTTAATGTTATATATTGTAGCTCCGAGTTTGCTGAGTGTCCTTCCTTCGATTAGCTCACTGTAAAATGGCTGAACACTCACAACTGAGCTTCTTAGGTAACAGAAAGTTGAAACCTGAGACAGCTTTTAAGAAAGAAATCTCAAAAGAACCAATGAGGTGCTTAGTCTAAGCTGTAGTCCAGGAGACCTCAGTCAGCCAATGACCTCAAACAATTCTCTCTCACTGAAATGCCTGATGGCTTTGGCTAAAACAAGATGTCCCTAAATTATGTGCTCAGACACACAGCCTCCACAAACACTAGGCCCAAATACAAGCCTGAATATGGAAATGCTACAAATATCCCCACTACTTGAACAAACTGCAGAAATGTTACTCACAGCTGAAAAGCAGCAGTGAGCCTTTAAATGAAAGTTTTTAACAGCTAAAGGAGCCACTAGAAAAAAAGAGTTTAACTGCAACAAGTTATCATAAACAAACAACCCAACAGATGCTTAATAAGAGTGGACAATTTCCAGTTAATACCTCACACACAGTGAAACTAGCTAGAAAAAATACACAGTACACAAAGTGATATAACCAACAAAGAAATAAAGAATAAAATAAACAAAAAACAGGATACTTAATGCTATATATTGTAGCTCCGAGTTTGCTGAGTGTCCTTCCTTCGATTAGCTCACTGTAAAATGCACTTTGCATAACATATTGACATTAATGCATTACACATAACATGTTCACATTAATGCACTGCACATGTCATATTCACATTAATGCACTGTATATAACATACCTCATCATAAAAGGGTTCTCATCCAGGAAAAAAGAGGTAATTGTTCCCCTCCACTCGACACTCATTAGACCCATTATAGAGTACAATGCCCCTTTTGGAATGTACCTCACAAGACATCTGCAGCAGCTGGAAAAGCCACAGAAGTACCTCACAAAGAGGATTACTGGCCTCAAACAAATACCCTACACTGACCATCTCAAAAAACTCCAGCTTTACTCCGTAGCATATCGCCTACTCCGAGGTGAACTCTGCTAAAGAAATCCCAATCCCTCCGAGCTACACGCTCTAGGGACATAAACCTTGTCATCACAATAAACAGGACATGCTGGATGGATCCTGTCACAGAGACTTCCCATACTCTGGAACAGGCTACCCATCTATGTCAAGCAATGTTCTTCATTAGCACTCTTCAAGAAAAATCTTGATGAGTGGATGGGAAATAGGAAATACACCCCGGGGATCACTTCTGTGTCTCTGCTTGACAGTGGCACAAGAAAATAACTTTCTTGGGTGGCGTAAGCCAGGGAATCTTTTTGGCTAGGCTTACTTAGGCCCTTGGGCCCATAGCCTACTACCTACCTATGAACCTATATTCACATTAATGCACTGCACATAACATATTCACATTAATGTACTGCACATAAAATATTCACATTAATGTACTACACATAACATATTCATATTAAGGTACTGCACATATATTCACATTAATGCACTGCACATATATTCATGTTAAGGTACTGCACATAACATATGCATATTAATGCACTACAAATAACATATTCACATTAATGTACTACAAGTAAGATATGAGTAAAACAAAACATACTACACATAACATATCTATATTAATGTACTACACATAAGATATGAGTAAAACAAAACATACTACACATAACATATTCACACTAATGTACTACACATAAGATATGAGTAAAACAAAACATACACATAACATATTCACGTTAATGCACTTTACATAACATATTCACATTAATGTACTACACATAACATGTTCACATTAATGCATTGCACATAACATATTCAAATTAATGCACTGCACATATATTCACATTAATGCACTGTACATAACATATTCACATTAAGGTGTAACATATAACATTCATATTAATGCACTGCACATATATTCATATTAAGGTACGGCACATATATTCACATTAAGGTAGTGCACATTACATATCCATATTAATGCACAGCACATAAAATATTCCAATTGATGTACTGCACATATATTCGCATTAATGTACTGTACATAACATATTCACAATAAGGTGCAACATATAACATATTCATATTAACGCACTGCACATAACATATTCATATTAATGTACTGCACATAACATATTAAGACTAAGGTACTGCACATAACATATTCATATTAATACAATGCACATAACATATTCAAATGAATGCACTGCATATAACACATTCACATTAATGCACTGTACATATATTCACGTTACGGTACTGCACATAACATATTCATATTAATGCACTGCACATAAAATATTCACATTAATGTACTACACATAAGATATGAGAAAAACAAAACATACTGCACATAAAATATTCACATTAATGTACTACACATAAGATATGAGTAAAACAAAACATACTAAACATATTTACGTTAATGCACTTTACATAACATATTCACATTAATCTACTACACATAACATGGTCACATTAATGCACTGCACATAACATATTCATATTAATGCACTACACGTAACATATTCACACTAATGCTCTGCAAATAAAATATTCACATTAAGGTACTGGACATAACATATTCATATTACTGTACTGCACATAACATATTCACATTAAGGTGCACATAACATATTCATATTAAGGCACTGCACATATATTCAAATGAATGCAATGCTCATATATTCACATTAATGCACTGTACATATATTCACATTAAGGTGCAATATATCACATATTCAAATTAATGCACTGCATATAACATATTCACATTAATGTAGTGCACATAGCATATTCACATTAAAGTACTACAATTAACATATTCATATTAATGCAATGCACAAAACATTCAAATTAATGCACTGCATATAACATATTCACATTAATGCACTGCACATAACATATTCACATCAATGAACTACACATAAAATGTTCATATTAATGCACTGCACATAACATATTCATATTAATACACTATGCATAACATATTCACACTAATGCATTGCAAATAAAATATTCACATTAATGCACTGCACATAACATATTCACATCAATGTACTACACATACATGTTCACATTAATATACTGCATATAACATATTTATACTAATGTACTGCACATAAAATATTCACATTAGGGTACTGCACATAACATATTCATATTAATGCACTCCACATATATTCAAATGAATGCACTGCAAATTTATTCACATTAATGCACTGTGCATAATATATTCACATTAATATATTACACATATGAGTAAAACAAAACACATTACACATAACATTCATATTAAAACACTGCACATAACATGTTCACATTAATGTACTACACATAATGTGTTCGCATTAATGCACATTACATAACATATTCATCTTAATGTACTGCACATAACATATTTATATTAATGTACTGCACATAAAATATTCACATTAGAGTACTGCACATAAAATTCATATTAATGCACTGCACATTTATTCAAATTAATGCACTGCAAATGTATTCACATTAATGCACCGTGCATAACATATTCACATTAATATATTACACATATGAGTAAAACAAAGCATACTACAAATAACATATTCACATTAATATACTTTACATAACATATTCAAATTAAGGTACTACATATAACATATTCATATTAATGTGCTACCCATAACATATTGACCTTAATGTCCTACACACAACATATGAGTAAAACAAAACATACTACACACAACATATTCACATTAATGCACTTCACATAACATATTCATATTAAGGAACTGAACATAACATATTCATTAATATACTGCACATAACATATTCACATTGATACACTGCACATAATGTATTCACATTAATACACTGTACAGAACATATTCACATTAATACAGTGCACAGAACATATTCATATTAATGTACTGCACATATATTCATATTAATGTACTACACATGTATTCATATTAATGCACTGTACATATAGTCACATTAATACACTGCACATAACATAATCACATTAATGTACTACACAAAACACATTCACATTAATTCACTGCACATATATTCATATTAAGGTACTGCACATAACATATTCACATTAATGTACTACACATAACATATTCACATTAATGTACTGCACATAACATATTCACATTAATGCATTGCACATAACATATTCACATTAATACACTGCCCATAACATATTCATATTAATGTACTGCACATAACATATTCACATTAATGCACTTTACATAACATATTTACATTAAGGTACTACACATAACATATTCACATTAATACACTGCACATAACATATTCACATTAATGTACTACATATAACATATTCCCATTAATGCACTGCACATAACATATTCACATTAAGGTACTACACATAACATATTCATATTAATGCACTAGACATAACATATTGACCTTAATGTACTACACATAACATATGAGTAACACAATACATACTACACACAACATATTCACAATAATGCACTGCACATAACATATTCATATTAAGGAACTGCACATAACATATTCACATTAAAGCACTACACATAACATATTCATATTAATGTACTGCACATAACATATTCACATTAATGCACTGCACATGACATATTCACATTAAGGTACTACACATAACATATTCATAGTAGTGCACTGCACATAAAATATTCACATTAATGTACTGCACATAAAATATTCATATTAATGCACTACACATAACATATTCACACTAATGCACTGCAAATAAAATATTCACATTAATGTACTGCACATAACATATTCATATTAATGTTCTGCACATAACATATTCACATTAAGGTACTGCACATAACATATTCATATTAATGCACTGCACATAACATATTCAAATTAATGCACTGCACATATATTCACATTAATGCACTGTACATAACATATTCACATTAAGGTGCAACGTATAACATATTCATATTAATGCACTGCACATAACATATTCATATTAATGTACTGCACATATTCACATTAAGGTAGCGCATATAACATATTCATGTTAATGTGCTGCACATAACATTAAAATTAATGCACTGTATATAACATGCTCACATTAATGTACTGTACATAGCATATTCACATTAAGGTACTGCACATAACATATTCATATTAATGCAATGCACGTAACATATTCAAATGAATGCACTGCACATAACATATTCACATTAATGCACTGCACATAACATATTCACATTAAGATACCGCACACAACATATTCATACTAATGCACTGCACATAACATATTCACATTAATGTACTACACATAAGATATGAGTAAAACAAAACATACTACACATATATTCATATTAATGTACTACACATAAGATAGGAGTAAAACAAAAGATACTACTCATAAATTCATATTAATGTACTACACATAAGATATGAATAAAACAAAACATACTACACAACATATTCATGTTAATGCACTTTACATATATTCACATTAATGTACTACACATAACATGTTCACATTAATGCACTGCACGTAACATATTCATATTTATGCACTACACATAACATATTCTCACTAATGCACTGCAAATAAAATATTCACATTAATGCACTGCACATAAATTCACATTAATGTACTACACATACATGTTTACATTAATACACTGCACATAACATTCATATTAATGTACTGCACATAACATATTCACATTAGGGTACTGCACAAAAGATATTCATATTAATGCACTGCACATATATTCAAATTAATGCACTGCACATATATTCACATGAATGCACTGTGCGTAACATATTCACATTAATGTATTAAACATATATGAGTAAAACAAAACATATTACACATAACATATTTATATTAATGCACTGCACATAACATATTCACATTAATGTACTACACATAACATATGAGTAAAACAAAACATACTACAAATAACATATTCACATGAATGTACTTTACATAACATATTCACATTAAGGTACTACATATAACATATTCATATTAATCTTACTCATAGCATATTGACCTTAATGTACTACACACAACATAGGAGTAAAACAAAACATACTACACACAACAAATTCACATTAATGCACTGCACATAACATATTCATATTAAGGAACTGCGCATAACATATTCACATTAATGTACTGCACAAAACATATTCACATTAATGCACTGCACATAACATATTCATATTAATGTACTACACAAAACATATTCACATTAATGCACTGCACATAACATATTCACATTGATACACTGTACAGAACATATTCACATTAATACAGTGCACAAACAAAGTCATATTAATGTACTGCACATAACATATTCATATTAATTCACTGTACATAACATAGTCGCATGAATAGACTACACATAACATATTCACATTAATATACTACACATACATTCATATTAATGCACTGCACATAACATATTCATATTAAGGTACTGCACATATATTCACATTAATACACTCCACATAACATATTCACATTAATGTACTGCACATAACATATTCACATTAATGCACTGCACATAACATATTCACATTAATACACTGCACATAGCATATTCACATTAATGTATAACACATAACATATTCACATTAATGTACTACAAATAACAAATTTACATTAAAGTTCTGCAAATAACATATTCACATTAATGCACTTAACATATCATATTCACATTAAGGTACTACACATAACATATCCGTATTCTTTAGTTATGTCAGAAACCTGGGAGGCAACTCCCAGATATGCGCTAAGTTAGTGCAAAATGACAAAAATACACTGAACTCACAGACATTGCCAACATCCTGGCAGAAAGGTTCAGTGCAAACACCCCCCCTTCCCCCCAAAAGAGCAAATGTCTATCCCAACAGAGTGTAGCCTTCCTGAGATCACAGATGCACAGGTGAGAGCTGCCCTCTCCAAAACAAAAAACACAGCAACAATGGAACCAGGCAGTGTCCCGGGCTGCATCTTACATGAGCAACAAAACAAACTAAACCCTCATATAAAGTCACTGTTCAATCTCAGCCTTACTACAGGATATGTACCCAAGGAATGGCGTACAGCAACAGTGGTCCCACTCCACAAAGGTGGTGCCACAACAGACTCCGGAAACTATCACCCTATAAGCCTGACTTGCCTGGTCTGCAAAGCTATGGAGCGTATCATCATGGAAATCATAAACAAAGACATTGGGAACCTCCAGACACTGAATCCTACCAAATTCGACTTTGTTAAGGGCAGATCTTGCCTCTTGAACCTGGTCCACTTCTTTGAAACAGTTACCAAATCCATAGATGAAGGGAAGGTAGTCCACACAGCCTACCTGGACTTCGCAAATCCTTCAACACAATACCCCACTCGGGCATCATAAATAAGCTCACCAGCTTAAATATCAACCCCTATGTAACAAGATGAGTTGCAAACTGGCTTAGGGATAGAACCCACATGGTCAGAATAGCAGGTGCCATGTCAGACTCTAAACCAGTTACATGTGGCATCCCACAAGGCTCAGTCCTGGGACCTCTCTTGTTCGGTATATATTTCTCAGAGGTACAGGCTAACATGGGTGGACTATGGCTGACCAAATTCATAGATGACTGCAAACTGGCTGCCGTAATCAACTCTCCAGCTGACACAAGCATCCTCCAAAAGGGTCTAACAGAGATGGATAACTCGTGCCAGAGCCATGTTGTAAAGCTAAATGCCAAAATGTGCATAGTCATCCCCTTTGGGAAAAAGAAAGTGCCCACAAATTACCACATAGGTGGTAATCCATTAAGTATGGAAGAAGTAATTAGGGACTTGGGGACACAAGTAAACAGCAATCTCTCCTTTGACAATCATGTTGCCAAAGTCATAAGAAAGACCTTCTATATAGCCCACCTTACCATGAAAGGATTCACATCTAGATCAAGAGAGGTCATTGTGCCCCTCTACTCATCACTTATCAGGCCCATAATTGAATACAATGTCCCATTTCGGATGTACCTTACCCGACACCTACAGCAACTGGAAAGACCCCAAAAGTACCTCACCAAGAGGATCAAGGGGCTCAAACAGATGCCCTATGCAGCTTGGCTAAAGAAACTCCAGCTCTACTCAGTTGCATACCGCCTACTCAGAGGCAATCTGACATATAAAATCATGTCGAACACAGAATTAATGGACATGCTTCACCTCAGGAAATCAAAATCCCTTAGAGCTACACACTCCACTGACTTGAACCTCAGCACAGAAATAAATAGGACATGCTGGAGGGACAGATTCATAACCCATGGCTCCCCTCACTCTGGAACAAAATCTCAATACATGTTAGGCAGAGCCCCTCACTGACCCACTTCAAGAGAAATCTTGATGAGTGGATGGGAGATCGTAAGTTTACCCCTGGGATCTCTTCTGTGTCCCTGCTTGACAGATGTGCAGTAAACTAACCTTAAAAGGGCTACCTTCTGTGACCTACTATACAGAGGCACAGTCAACTAATCTAAAAAGGTGGCGAAAGCCAAACACATTCTGGCTAGGCTTTTAAATGCCCTAGGGCAGATAGCCTAGTATTAACCTATGAACCTATGAACCGATATTCACATTAATACACTGCACATAATGTATTCACATTCATGTACTACACATAACATATTCACATTAATCCACTGCACATAACATATTCACATTAAGGTACTACACATAACATATTTACATTAATGCGCTACACATCACATATTGACCTTAATGTACTAGACATAACATATAAGTAAAACAAAACATACTACACACAACATATTCACATTAATGTAATGCACATAACATATTCATATTAAGGAAATGCACAAAACATATTCACATTAATGTATTATACATAACATATTCACATTAATGCACTGCACATAACATATTTACATTAATGTACTGCACGTAACATATTCACATTAATGCATTGTACATAACGTATTCAGATTAAGGTACTACATATAACATAGTCATATTAATGTACTACACATAACATATTCACATTAATACATTTTACAGAACATATTCATATTAATACAGTGCACATAACATATTCATATTAATGTACGGCACATATATTCATATTAATGTTCTACAATTGCCATATTCATATTAATGCATTGTACATAGCATAGTTACATTAATACACTGCATGTAACATATTCACATTAATGTAACACATAACACATTCACATTAATGCACTGCACATAGCATATTCATAACAAGGTACTGCACATAACATATTCACATTAATACATTGCACATAACATAATCACATTAATGTACTACATATAACATATTCACATTAATGCACTGCACATAACATATTCACATTAAGGTACTAAACATAACATATTCACATTAATGCGCTACACATAATGTATTGACCTTAATGTACTACATATAACATATGAGTAACACAAAACATACTACACACAACATATTCACATTAATGCACTACACATAACGTATTGACCTTAATGTACTACACATAACATATGAGTAACACAAAACATACTACACACAACATATTCACATTAATGCACTGCACATAACATATTCATATTAAGGAACTGCACATAACATATTCACATTAATGTACTACACATAACATACTCACATTAATGCACTACAAATAACATATTCATATTAATGTTCTGCACATAACATATTCACATTAAGGTACTGCACATAACATATTCATATTAATGCACTGCACACAACATATTCAAATTAATGCACTGCACATATATTCACATTAATGCACTGTACATAACATATTCACATTAAGGTGCAACATATAACATATTCATATTAATGCACTGCACATAACATATTCATATTAATGTACTGCACATATTCACATTAAGGTAGTGCATATAACATATTCATGTTAATGTGCTGCACATAACATTAAAATTAATGCACTGTATATAACATGCTCACATTAATGTACTGTACATAGCATATTTACATTAAGGTACTGCACATAACATATTCATATTAATGCAATGCACGTAACATATTCAAATGAATGCACTGCACATAACATATTCACATTAATGTACTGCACAAAACATATTCACATTAATGCACTGCACATAACATATTGATATTAATGTACTACACAAAACATATTCACATTAATGCACTGCACATAACATATTCACATTGATACACTGTACAGAACATATTCACATTAATACAGTGCACAAACAAAGTCATATTAATGTACTGCACATAACATATTCATATTAATTCACTGTACATAACATAGTCCCATGAATAGACTACACATAACATATTCACATTCATGTACTACACATAACACATATATATTAATGCACTGCACATAACATATTCATATTAAGGTACTGCACATATATTCACATTAATACACTCCACATAACATATTCACATTAATGTACTGCACATAACATATTCACATTAATGCACTGCACATAACATATTCACATTAATACACTGCAAATAGCATATTCACATTAATGTATAACACATAACATATTCACATTAATGTACTACAAATAACAAATTTACATTAAAGTTCTGCAAATAACATATTCACATTAATGCACTTAACATATCATATTCACATTAAGGTTCTACACATAACATATCCGTATTCTTTAGTTATGTCAGAAACCTGGGAGGCAACTCCCAGATATGCGCTAAGTTAGTGCAAAATGACAAAAATACACTGAACTCACAGACATTGCCAACATCCTGGCAGAAAGGTTCAGTGCAAACACCCCCCCTTCCCCCTAAAAGAGCAAATGTCTATCCCAACAGAGTGTAGCCTTCCTGAGATCACAGATGCACAGGTGAGAGCTGCCCTCTCCAAAACAAAAAACACAGCAACAATGGAACCAGGCAGTGTCCCAGGCTGCATCTTACATGAGCAACAAAAAGAACTAAACCCTCATATAAAGTCACTGTTCAATCTCAGCCTTACTACAGGATATGTACCCAAGGAATGGCGTACAGCAACAGTGGTCCCACTCCACAAAGGTGGTGCCACAACAGACTCCGGAAACTATCACCCTATAAGCCTGACTAGCCTGGTCTGCAAAGCTATGGAGCGTATCATCATGGAAATCATAAACAAAGACATTGGGAACCTCCAGACACTGAATCCTACCAAATTCGACTTTGTTAAGGGCAGATCTTGCCTCTTGAACCTGGTCCACTTCTTTGAAACAGTTACCAAATCCATAGATGAAGGGAAGGTAGTCCACACAGCCTACCTGGACTTCGCAAATCCTTCAACACAATACCCCACTCGGGCATCATAAATAAGCTCACCAGCTTAAATATCAACCCCTATGTAACAAGATGAGTTGCAAACTGGCTTAGGGATAGAACCCACATGGTCAGAATAGCAGGTGCCATGTCAGACTCTAAACCAGTTACATGTGGCATCCCACAAGGCTCAGTCCTGGGACCTCTCTTGTTCGGTATATATTTCTCAGAGGTACAGGCTAACATGGGTGGACTATGGCTGACCAAATTCGTAGATGACTGCAAACTGGCTGCCGTAATCAACTCTCCAGCTGACACAAGCATCCTCCAAAAGGGTCTAACAGAGATGGATAACTCGTGCCAGAGCCATGGTCTAAAGCTAAATGCCAAAATGTGCATAGTCATCCCCTTTGGGAAAAAGAAAGTGCCCACAAATTACCACATAGGTGGTAATCCATTAAGTATGGAAGAAGTAATTAGGGACTTGGGGACACAAGTAGACAGCAATCTCTCCTTTGACAATCATGTTGCCAAAGTCATAAGAAAGACCTTCTATATAGCCCACCTTACCATGAAAGGATTCACATCTAGATCAAGAGAGGTCATTGTGCCCCTCTACTCATCACTTATCAGGCCCATAATTGAATACAATGTCCCATTTCGGATGTACCTTACCCGACACCTACAGCAACTGGAAAGACCCCAAAAGTACCTCACCAAGAGGATCAAGGGGCTCAAACAGATGCCCTATGCAGCTTGGCTAAAGAAACTCCAGCTCTACTCAGTTGCATACCGCCTACTCAGAGGCAATCTGACATATAAAATCATGTTGAACACAGAATTAATGGACATGCTTCACCTCAGGAAATCAAAATCCCTTAGAGCAACACACTCCACTGACTTGAACCTCAGCACAGAAATAAATAGGACATGCTGGAGGGACAGATTCATAACCCATGGCTCCCCTCACTCTGGAACAAAATCTCAATACATGTTAGGCAGAGCCCCTCACTGACCCACTTCAAGAGAAATCTTGATGAGTGGATGGGAGATCGTAAGTTTACCCCTGGGATCTCTTCTGTGTCCCTGCTTGACAGATGTGCAGTAAACTAACCTTAAAAGGGCTACCTTCTGTGACCTACTATACAGAGGCACAGTCAACTAATCTAAAAAGGTGGCGAAAGCCAAACACATTCTGGCTAGGCTTTTAAATGCCCTAGGGCAGATAGCCTAGTATTAACCTATGAACCTATGAACCGATATTCACATTAATACACTGCACATAATGTATTCACATTCATGTACTACACATAACATATTCACATTAATCCACTGCACATAACATATTCACATTAAGGTACTACACATAACATATTTACATTAATGTGCTACACATCACATATCGGCCTTAATGTACTAGACATTACATATAAGTAAAACAAAACATACTACACACAACATATTCACATTAATGCAATGCACATAACATATTCATATTAAGGAAATGCACAAAACATATTCACATTAATGTATTATACATAACATATACACATTAATGCACTGCACATAACATATTTACATTAATGTACTGCACGTAACATATTCACATTAATGCATTGTACATAACGTATTCAAATTAAGGTACTACATATAACATAGTCATATTAATGTACTACACATAACATATTCACATTAATACATTTTACAGAACATATTCATATTAATACAATGCACATAACATATTCATATTAATGTACGGCACATATATTCATATTAATGTTCTACAATTGCCATATTCATATTAATGCATTGTACATAACATAGTTACATTAATACACTGCATGTAACATATTCACATTAATGTAACACATAACACATTCACATTAATGCACTGTACATAGCATATTCATAACAAGGTACTGCACATAACATATTCACATTAATATATTGCACATAACATAATCACATTAATGTACTACATATAACATATTCACATTAATGCACTGCACATAACATATTCACATTAAGGTACTACACATAACATATTCACATTAATGCGCTACACATAATGTATTGACCTTAATGTACTACATATAACATATGAGTAACACAAAACATACTACACACAACATATTCACATTAATGCGCTACACATAACGTATTGACCTTAATGTACTACACATAACATATGAGTAACACAAAACATACTACACACAACATATCCACATTAATGCACTGCACATAACATATTCATATTAAGGAACTGCACATAACATATTCACATTAATGTACTACACATAACATACTCACATTAATGCACTACAAATAACATATTCATATTAATGTTCTGCACATAACATATTCACATTAAGGTACTGCACATAACATATTCATATTAATGCACTGCACATAACATATTCAAATTAATGCACTGCACATATATTCACATTAATGCACTGTACATAACATATTCACATTAAGGTGCAACATATAACATATTCATATTAATGCACTGCACATAACATATTCATATTAATGTACTGCACATATTCACATTAAGGTAGTGCATATAACATATTCATGTTAACGTGCTGCACATAACATTAAAATTAATGCACTGTATATAACATGCTCACATTAATGTACTGTACATAGCATATTCACATTAAGGTACTGCACATAACATATTCATATTAATGCAATGCACGTAACATATTCAAATGAATGCACTGCACATAAGATATTCACATTAATGCACTGCACATAACATATTCACATTAAGATACCGCACACAACATATTCATACTAATGTACTGCACATAACATATTCACATTAATGTACTACACATAAGATATGAGTAAAACAAAACATACTACACATATATTCATATTAATGTATTACACATAAGATAGGAGTAAAACAAAAGATACTACTCATAAATTCATATTAATGTACTACACATAAGATATGAATAAAACAAAACATACTACACAACATATTAATGTTAATGCACTTTACATAACATATTCACATTAATGTACTACACATAATATGTTCACATTAATGCACTGCACGTAACATATTCATATTTATGCACTACACATAACATATTCTCACTAATGCACTGCAAATAAAATATTCACATTAATGCACTGCACATAAATTCACATTAATGTACTACACATACATGTTTACATTAATACACTGCACATAACATATTCATATTAATGTACTGCACCTAACATATTCACATTAGGGTACTGCACAAAAGATATTCATATTAATGCACTGCACATATATTCAAATTAATGCACTGCACATATATTCACATGAATGCACTGCACATAACATATTCACATTAATGTACTACACATAACATATGAGTAAAACAAAACATACTACAAATAACATATTCACATTAATGTACTTTACATAACATATTCACATTAAGGTACTACATATAACATATTCATATTAATCTGCTACACATAGCATATTGACCTTAATGTACTACACACAACATATGAGTAAAACAAAGCATACTACACACAACAAATTCACATTAATGCACTGCACATAACATATTCATATTAAGGAACTGCGCATAACATATTCACATTAATGTACTGCACAAAACATATTCACATTAATGCACTGCACATAACATATTCATATTAATACACTGTACAGAACATATTCACATTAATACAGTGCACAAAGTCATATTAATGTACTGCACATAACATATTCATATTAATGCACTGTACATAACATAGTCCCATGAATAGACTACACATAACATATTCACATTAATGTACTACACATAATACATTCATATTAATGCACTGCACATAACATATTCATATTAAGGTACTGCACATATATTCACATTAATACACTCCATATAACATATTCACATTAATGTACTGCACATAACATATTCACATTAATGCACTGCACATAACATATTCACATTAATACACTGCACATAGCATATTCACATTAATGTATAACACATAGCATATTCACATTAATGTACTACACATAACAAATTTACATTAAAGTTCTGCAAATAATATATTCACATTAATGCACTTAACATATCATATTCACATTAAGGTACTACACATAACATATTCATATTCTTTAGTTATGTCAGAAACCTGGGAGGCAACTCCCAGATATGCTCTAAGTTAGTGCAAAATGACAAAAATACACTGAACCCACAGACATTGCCAACATCCTGGCAGAAAGGTTCAGTGCAAACACCCCCCTTCCCCCCAAAAGAGCAAATGTCTATCCCAACAGAGTGTAGCGTTCCTGAGATCACAGATGCACAGGTGAGAGCTGCCCTCTCCAAAACAAAAAAACACAGCAACAATGGGACCAGGCAGTGTCCCGGGCTGCATCTTACATGAGCAACAAAAAGAACTAAACCCTCATATAAAGTCACTGTTCAATCTCAGCCTTACTACAGGATATGTACCCAAGGAATGGCGAACAGCAACAGTGGTCCCACTCCACAAAGGTGGTGCCACAACAGACTCCGGAAACTATCACCCTATAAGCCTGACTAGCCTGGTCTGCAAAGCTATGGAGCGTATCATCATGGAAATCATAAACAAAGACATTGGGAACCTCCAGACACTGGATCCTACCAAATTCGACTTTGTTAAGGGCAGATCTTGCCTCTTGAACCTGGTCCACTTCTTTGAAACAGTTACCAAATCCATAGATGAAGGGAAGGTAGTCCACACAGCCTACCTGGACTTCGCAAATCCTTCAACACAATACCCCACTCGGGCATCATAAATAAGCTCACCAGCTTAAATATCAACCCCTATGTAACAAGATGGGTTGCAAACTGGCTTAGGGATAGAACCCACATGGTCAGAATAGCAGGTGCCATGTCAGACTCTAAACCAGTTACAAGTGGCATCCCACAAGGCTCAGTCCTGGGACCTCTCTTGTTCGGTATATATTTCTCAGAGGTACAGGCTAACATGGGTGGACTATGGCTGACCAAATTCGTAGATGACTGCAAACTGGCTGCCGTAATCAATTCTCCAGCTGACACAAGCATCCTCCAAAAGGGTCTAACAGAGATGGATAACTCGTGCCAGAGCCATGGTCTAAAGCTAAATGCCAAAATGTGCATAGTCATCCCCTTTGGGAAAAAGAAAGTGCCCACAAATTACCACATAGGTGGTAATCCATTAAGTATGGAAGAAGTAATTAGGGACTTGGGGACACAAGTAGACAGCAATCTCTCCTTTGACAGTCATGTTGCCAAAGTGGTTAGAAAGACCTTCTATATAGCCCACCTTACCATGAAAGGATTCACATCTAGATCAAGAGAGGTCATTGTGCCCCTCTACTCATCACTTATCAGGCCCATAATTGAATACAATGCCCTATTTCGGATGTACCTTACCCGACACCTACAGCAACTGGAAAGACCCCGAAAGTACCTCACCAAGAGGATCAAGGGGCTCAAACAGATGCCCTATGTAGCTTGGCTAAAGAAACTCCAGGTCTACTCAGTTGCATACCGCCTACTCAGAGGCAATCTGACATATAAAATCATGTCGAACCCAGAATTAATGGACATGCTTCACCTCAGGAAATCCAAATCCCTTAGAGCTACACACTCCACGGACTTGAACCTCAGCACAGAAATAAATAGGACATGCTGGAGGGACAGATTCATATCCCATGGCTCCCCTCACTCTGGAACAAAATCTCAATTAATGTTAGGCAGAGCCCCTCACTGACCCACTTCAAGAGAAATCTTGATGAGTGGATGGGAGATCGTAAGTTTACCCCTGGGATCTCTTCTGTGTCCCTGCTTGACAGATGTGCAGTAAACTAACCTTAAAAGGGCTACCTTCTGTGACCTACTATACAGAGGCACAGTCAACTAATCTAAAAGGGTGGCGAAAGCCAAACACATTCTGGCTAGGCTTTTAAATGCCCTAGGGCAGATAGCCTAGTATTAACCTATGAACCTATGAACCGATATTCACATTAATACACTGCACATAATGTATTCACATTCATGTACTACACATAACATATTCACATTAATCCACTGCACATAACATATTCACATTAAGGTACTACACATAACATATTTACATTAATGCGCTACACATCACATATTGACCTTAATGTACTAGACATAACATATAAGTAAAACAAAACATACTACACACAACATATTCACATTAATGCAATGCACATAACATATTCATATTAAGGAAATGCACAAAACATATTCACATTAATGTATTATACATAACATATTCACATTAATGCACTGCACATAACATATTTACATTAATGTACTGCACGTAACATATTCACATTAATGCATTGTACATAACGTATTCAGATTAAGGTACTACATATAACATAGTCATATTAATGTACTACACATAACATATTCACATTAATACATTTTACAGAACATATTCATATTAATACAGTGCACATAACATATTCATATTAATGTATGGCACATATATTCATATTAATGTTCTACAATTGCCATATTCATATTAATGCATTGTACATAACATAGTTACATTAATACACTGCACGTAACATATTCACATTGATGTAACACATAACACATTCACATTAATGCACTGCACATAGCACATAACACATTCACATTAATGCACTGCACATAGCATATTCATAATAAGGTACTGCACATAACATATTCACATTAATACATTGCACATAACATAATCACATTAATGTACTACATATAACATATTCACATTAATGCACTGCACATAACATATTCACATTAAGGTACTACACATAACATATTCACATTAATGCGCTACACATAACGTATTGACCTTAATGTACTACACATAACATATGAGTAACACAAAACATACTACACACAACATATTCACATTAATGCGCTACACATAACGTATTGACCTTAATGTACTACACATAACATATGAGTAACACAAAACATACTACACACAACATATTCACATTAATGCACTGCACATAACATATTCATATTAAGGACCTGCACATAACATATTCACATTAATGTACTACACATAACATACTCACATTAATGCACTACAAATAACATATTCATATTAATGTACTGCACATAGCATATTCACATTAATGCACTCCTCATAACATATTCACATTAAGGTACTACACATATATTCATAGTAGTGCAATGCACATAACATATTCACATTAATGTACTGCACATGAAATATTCATATTAATGCACTACACATAACATATACACACTAATGCACTGCAAATAAAATATTCACATTAATACACTGTACAGAACATATTCACATTAATACACTGCACAAATATAGTCATATTAATGTACTGCACATAACATATTCATATTAATGTACTGCACATAACATATTCACATTAATGCATTGCAAATAACATATTCACATTAATACACTGCACATAGCATATTCACATTAATGTACTACACATAACATATTCACATTAATGTACTACACATAACATATTTACATTAAAGTACTGCAAATAACATATTCACATTAATGCACTTTACATATCATATTCACATTAAGGTACTTCACATAACATATTCATATTCTTTAGTTATGTCAGAAACCTGGGAGCCAACTCCCAGATATGCTCTGAGTTAGTGCAAAATGACAAAAAATACACTGAACCCACAGACATTGCCAACATCCTGGCAGAAAGGTTCAGTGCAACCTACTCCCTTCCCCTCCATAAGAGCAAATGTCTATCCCAGCAGAGTGTTGCCTTCCTGAGATCACAGATGCACAGGTGAGAGCTGCCCTCTCCAAAACAAAAAACACAGCATCAATGGGACCAGGCAGTGTCCCGGGCTGCATCTTACATGAGCTCCAAGAAGAACTAAACCCTCATATAAAGTCATTGTTCAATCTCAGCCTTACTACAGGATATGTACCCAAGGAATGGCATACAGCAACAGTGGTCCCACTCCACAAAGGTGGTGCCACAACAGACTCCAGAAACTATCGCCCTATAAGCCTGACTAGCCTGGCCTGCAAAGCTATGGAGCGTATCATCATGGAAATCATAAACAAAGACATTGGGAACCTCCAGACACTGGATCCTACCCAATTCGGCTTTGTTAAGGGCAGATCTGGCCTCTTGAACTTGGTCAACCTCTTTGAAACAGTTACAAAATCCATAGCTGAAAGGAAGGTAGTCCACACAGCTTACGTGGACCTCGCAAATCCTTCAACACAATACCCCACTCAGGCATCATAAATAAGCTCACCAGCTTAAATATCAACCCCTATGTCACAAGATGGGTTGCAAACTGGCTTAGGGTTAGAACCCACATGGTCAGAATAGCAGGTGCTGTGTCAGACTCTATACCAGTTACAAGTGGCATCCCACAAGGCTCAGTCCTGGGACCTCTCTTATTCGGTATATATTTCTCAGAGGTACAGGCTAATACGGGTGGACTATGGCTGACCAAGTTCGCAGATGACTGCAAACTGGGTGCAGTAATCAACTCTCTGGCTGACACAAGCATCCTCCAAAAGGGTCTCACAGAGATGAATAACTTGTGACAGAGCCATGGTCTAAAACTAAATGCCAGAAAGTGCATAGTCATCCCCTTTGGGAAAAACAAAGTGCCCACAAATTACCACATAGGTGGTAATCCATTAAGTATGGAAGAAGTAATTAGGGACTTGGGGACACAAGTAGACAGCAATCCCTCCTTTGACAATCACGTTGCCAAAGTGGTTAGAAAGACCTTTTATATAGCCCACCTTATTATGAAAGGATTCATATCTAGATCAAGAGGGGTCATTGTGCCCCTCTACTCATCACTTATCAGACCCATAATTGAATACAATGCCCCATTTCGGATGTACCTTACCCGACACCTGCAGCAACTGGAAAGACCCCGAAAGTACCTCACCAAGAGGATCAAGGATCTCAAACAGATGCCCTATGCAGCTAGGCTAAAGAAACTCCAGCTCTACTCAGTTACGTACTGCCTACTTAGAGGCAATCTGAAGTATAAAATCATGTCCAACCCATAATTAATGGACATGCTTCACCTCAGGAAATCCAAATCCCTTAGAGCTACACACTCCAGGGACTTGAACCTCAGCACAGAAATTAATAGGACATGATGGAGGGACAGATTCATATCCCAGAGGCTCCCCTCACTCTGGAACAAAATCTCAATCCATGTTAGGCAGAGCCCCTTACTGACCCTCTTCAAGAGAAATCTTGATGAGTGGATGGGAGATCGTAGGTTTACCCCTGGGATCTCTTCTGTGTCCCTGCTTGACAGAGGTGCAGTAAACTAACCTACTATACAGAGGCACAGTCAACTAATCTAAAAGGGTGGCGAAAGCCAAACACATTCTGGCTAGGCTTATAAATGCCGTAGGGCAGATAGCCTAGTATCAACCTATGAACCTATGAACCTATATTCACATTAATACACTGCACATAATGTATTCACATTCATGTACTACACGTAACATATTCACATTAATCCACTGCACATAACATATTCACATTAAGGTACTACACATAACATATTTACATTAATGCGCTACACATCACATATTGACCTTAATGTTCTAGACATAACATATAAGTAAAACAAAACATACTACACACAACATATTCACATTAATGCACTGCACATAACATATTCATATTAAGGAACTGCACATAATATATTCACATTAATGTAATATACATAACATATTTATATTAATGTACTGCACATAACATATTCACATTAATGCATTGCACATAACATATTCACATTAAGGTACTGCACATAACATATTCATATTAATGCTTTGCACATATATTTACATTAATGTACTGCACATAACATATTCACATTAATGCATTGTACATAACATATTCAGATTAAGGTACTACATATAACATAGTCATATTAATGTACTACACATAACATATTCACATTAATAAGTTGTACAGAACATATTCATATTAATACAGTGCACATAACATATTCATATTAATGTAAGGCACATATATTCATATTAATGTACTGCAATTGCCATATTCATATTAATGCACTGTACATAACATAGTTACATTAATACACTGCACATAACATATTCACATTAATGTAACACATAACACATTCACATTAATGCACTGCAAATAGCATATTCTTAATAAGGTACTGCACATAACATATTGACATTACTACATTGCACATAACATAATCACATTAATACACTGCACATAACATATTCACATTAATGTACTACATATAACATATTCACATTAATGCACTGCACATAACATATTCACATAAAGGTACTACACATAACATATTCACATTAATGCACTACACATAACGTATTGACCTTAATGTACTACACATAACATATGAGTAACACAAAACATACTACACACAACATATTCACATTAATGCACTGCACATAACATATTCATATTAAGGAACTGCACATAACATATTCACATTAATGTACTACACATAACATATTCACATTAATGCACTACACATAACATATTCATATTAATGTACTGCACATAACATATTCACATTAATGCACTGCACATAACATATTCACATTAAGGTACTATACATAACATATTCACATTAATGTACTGCACATAAAATATTCATATTAATGCACTACACATAACATATTCACACTAATGCACTGCAAATAAAATATTCACATTAAGGTACTGCACATAACATATTCATATTAATGTACTGCACATAACATATTCACATTAAGGTACTGCACATAACATATTCATATTAATGCACTGCACATAACATATTCAAATTAATGCACTACACATATATTCACATTAGTGCACTGTACATAACATATTCACATTAAGGTGCAACATATAACATATTCATATTAATGCACTGCACATAACATAGTCATATTAATGTACTGCACATATTCACATTAAGGTAGTGCACATAACATCTTCATCTTAATGCACTGCACATAACATTAAAATTAATGCACTGTATATAACATAAATCCAGAAAAAATGCTGAGGTAAGGCTCCAGTGTCCAAATCAAAGTAAAAAAGTCGTCTTCAGTTTTCAATCAAGGTAAAAAAGCAGTTTTGAATCGAAAAATAAAAGTATAAGAAGTCTTCTTTATTGTCACACAAGCACTTTCACATATTGCTTCCTCAGGTGTATACTAACAAGGGTAAACCACACCTATATATATTTAACTAAAATCATCATGTAACTTAATAGCCCATTTACCATTAAAGCTGTGTTATCTCTTGTGGATCAGAAAGCATTGCTTAAAGCTATGTGTGTATGACACAACAATAAAAAAAGTGTGACTATTTAATAAAATACAATAAATTTAAAATACATAATATATATCTAGAAAACATTCTGTCTTCTATTCATAATGTAGAACTTCTAAAAAATACATCAATTTTAATACATCAATTTTAGTAAAATTCTTAGAAACATATAAATATAAATATTTCATGAAAAAACATTACATGAAAAATAATACATTAAAAGCATAGACCCATAGCCATCTATTTATCTATGTAGCCCCCTTCTTCTTAAGATAGGCTTAATGGGCATGCTGTCATTCAGCCCATGACCAAAGTTGGCTCTCAGCATAGCTATCCATCTTGCTTCAGCTTCCTCGGTTCTATCTCTAATATCACTGTTTCTCATATTCTCATAATTTTTTGCAACAATCATAAACCTAAATGTATGTTTTTGGCCTACCTTCAAAACGTGCTTAGACAAAGCGTTGTTCTCTGAGCCCTTCCCTATATGGTATATATGTTCTCTAACCCTTTCTCTGAGGCTGCGGTCTGTTTTTGCTACAAAAAAACAGTTACACAGGCCACAGATAGCAAGATAAACCACATGGGTGGTCACACATGACCCACCAACCCTAATCTCATAAAGTGCATTTGTATCTGGATGTACAAAGTGAGTATCACTGCAGATATATTGGCATTGATTACACTCGCCACATGGTCTAGTGCCAATCATGTTCTCATGTGTAACCACATATAGGGAAGGGCTCAGAGAACAACGCTTTGTCTAAGCACGTTTTGAAGGTAGGCCAAAAACATACATTTAGGTTTATGATTGTTGCAAAAACTTATGAGAATATGAGAAACAGTGATATTAGAGATAGAACCGAGGAAGCTGAAGCAAGATGGATAGCTATGCTGAGAGCCAACTTTGGTCACGGGCTGAATGACAGCATGCCCATTAAGCCTATCTTAAGAAAAAGGGGGCTACATAGATAAATAGATGGCTATGGGTCTATGCTTTTAATGTATTATTTTTCATGTAATGTTTTTTCATGAAATATTTATATTTATATGTTTCTAAGAATTTTACTAAAATTGATGTATTAAAATTGATATATTTTTTAGAAGTTCTACATTATGAATAGAAAGAATGTTTTCTAGATATATATTATGTATTTTAAATTTATTGTATTTTATTAAATAGTCACACTTTTTTTATTGTTGTATCATACACACATAGCTTTAAGCAATGCTTTTTGATCCACAAGAGATAATACAGCTTTAATGGTAAATGGGCTATTAAGTCACATGATGATTTTAGTTGAATATATATAGGTGTCGTTTACCCTTGTTAGTATACACCTGAGGAAGCAATATGTGAAAGTGCTTGTGTGACAATAAAGAAGACTTCTTATACTTTTATTTTTCGATTCAAGACTGCTTTTTTACCTTGATTGAAGACTGAAGATGACTTTTTTACTTTGATTTGGACACAGGAGCCTTACCTCAGCATTTTTTCTGGATTTTTGTTTGCTTTTAGCGTGTTTGCAGAGGTATTCTGGTTGCTATTGCGCATTTTTTACATAGTACTGTATATAACATGTTCACATTAATGTACAATTTAGCATATTCACATTAAGGTACTGCACATAATACATTCATATTAATGCAATGCCGTAACATATTCAAATGAAAGCACTGCATATAACATATTCACATTAATGCACTGCACATAACATTCACATTAAGATACCGCACATAACATATTCATACTAATGCACTGCACATAACATATTCACATTAATGTACCACACATAAGATATGAGTAAAACAAAACATACTACACATAACATATTCATGTTAATGCACTTTACATAACATATTCACATTAATGTACTACACATAACATGCTCACATTAATGCACTACATATAACATATTCTTACTAATGCACTGCAAATAAAATATTCACATTAATGCACTACACATAAATTCACATTAATGTACTACACATACATGTTTACATTAATACACTGCACATAACATTCATATTAATGTACTGCACATAACATATTCACATTAGGGTACTGCACAAAAGATATTCATATTAATGCACTGCACATATATTCAAATTAATGCACTGCACATATATTCACATTAATGCACTGTGCGTAACATATTCACATTAATGTATTACACATATATGAGTAAAACAAAACATATTACACATATATTTATATTAATGCACTGCAGATAACATATTCACATTAATGTACTACACATAACATATGAGTAAAGCAAAACATACTACAAATAACATATTCACATTAATGTATTTTACATAACATATTCACATTAAGGTACTACATATAACATATTCATATTAATGTGCTACACATAGCATATTGACCTTAATGTACTACACACAACATATGAGTAAAACAAAACATACTACACACAACATATTCACAATACTGCACTGCACATAACATATTCATATTAAGGAACTGTACATAACATATTCACTTTAATGTACTGCACAAAACATATTCACATTAATGCACTGCACATAACATATTCATATTAATGTACTACACAAAACATATTCACATTAATGCACTGCACATAACATATTCACATTAATACACTGTACAGAACATATTCACATTAATACAGTGCACAAACATAGTCATATTAATGTACTGCACATAACATATTCATATTTATGTACTGCACATAACATATTCATAGCAATGCACTATATATAACATAGTCACATTAATAGACTGCACATAACATATTCACATTAATGTACTAGACATAACACATTCACATTAATGCACTGCACATAACATATTCATATTAAGGTACTGCACACAACATATTCACATTAATACACTCCACATAACGTATTCACATTAATGTTCTACACATAACATATTCACATTAATATACCGCACATAACATATTCGCATTAATGCACTGCACATAACATATTCACATTAATACACTGCACATAGCATATTCACATTAATGTACTACACATAACATATTCATATTCTTTAGTTATGTCAGAATCCTGGGAGGCAACTCCCAGATATGCTCTGAGTTAGTGCAAAATGACAAAAAATATACTGAACCCACAGACATTGCCAACATCCTGGCAGAAAGGTTCAGTGCAAACTCCCCCCCTCCCCCCCAAAAGAGCAAATGTCTATCCCAACAGAGTGTAGCCTTCCTGAGATCACAGATGCACAGGTGAGAGCTGCCTTCTCCAAAACAAAATACACAGCATCAATGGGACCAGGCAGTGTCCCAGGCTGCATCTTACATGAGCTCCAAGAAGAACTAAACCCTCATATAAAGTCACTGTTCAATCTCAGCCTTACTACAGGATATGTACCCAAGGAATGGCGTACAGCAACAGTGGTCCCACTCCACAAAGGTGGTGCCACAACAGACCCCAGAAACTATCGCCCTATAAGCCTGACTAGCCTGGTCTGCAAAGCTATGGAGCGTATCATCATGGAAATCATAAACAAAGACATTGGGAACCTCCAGACACTGGATCCTACACAATTCAGCTTTGTTAAGGGCAGATCTTGCCTCTTGAACCTGGTCAACTTCTTTGAAACAGTTACCAAATCCATAGATGAAGGGACGGTAGTCCACACAGCCTACCTGGACTTCGCAAATCCTTCGACACAATACCCCACTCGGGCATCATAAATAAGCTCACCAGCTTAAATATCAACCCCTATGTCACAAGATGGGTTGCAAACTGGCTTAGGGATAGAACCCACATGGTCAGAATAGCAGGTGCCATGTCAGACTCTAAACCAGTTACAAGTGGCATTCCACAAGGCTCAGTCCTGGGACCTCTCTTGTTCAGTATATATTTCACAGAAGTACAGGCTAACATGGGTGGACTATGGCTAACCAAGTTCGCAGATGTCTGAAAACCGGGAGCTGTAATCGACTCTCTGGCTGACACAAGCATCCTCCAAAAGGGTTTCACAGAGACGGATAACTAGTGCCGGAGCCATGGTCTAAAGCTAAATGCTAAAGGTAGAACCCACATGGTCAGAATAACAGGTGCCATGTCAGACTCTAAACCAGTTACAAGTGGCGTCCCACAAGGCTCAGTCCTGGAACCTCTCTTGTTCGGTATATATTTCTCAGAAGTACAGGCTAACACAGGTGGACTATGGCTGACCAAGTTCGCAAATGACTGCAAACTGGGTGCCATAATCAACTCTCCGACTGACACAAGCATCCTCCAAAAGGGTCTTACCGAGATGGATAACTGGTGCCAGAGCCATGGTCTAAAGCTAAATGCCAAAAATGCATAGTCATCCCCTTTGGAAAAAACAAATTGCCCATAAATTACCACATAGGTAGTAATCCATTAAGTACAGAAGAAGTAATTAGGGACTTGGGGACCCAAGTAGACAGCAATCTCTCCTTTGACAATCACGTTGCCAAAGTGTTTAGAAAGACCTTCTATATAGCCCACCTTATCATGAAAGGATTCACATCTAGATCAAGAGAGGTCATTGTGCCCCTCTACTCATCACTTATCAGGCCCATAATTGAATACAATGCCCCATTTGGGATGTACCTTACCCGACATCTGCAGCAACTGGAAAGACCCCAAAAGTACCTCACCAAGAGGATCAAGGGGCTCAAACAGATGCCCTATGCAGCTCGGCTAAAGAAACTCCAGCTCTACTCAGTTGCGTACCGCCTACTCAGAGGCAATCTGTGTCTGACATATAAAGTCATGTCAAACCCAGAATTAATGGACGTGCTTCACCTTGGGAAATCCAAATCCCTTAGAGCTACACACTCCAGGGACTTGAACCTCAGCACAGAAATAAATAGGACATGCTGGAAGGACAGATTCATATCCCCGAGGCTCCCCTCACTCTGGAACAAAATCTCAATCCATGTTAGGCAGAGCCCCTCACTGACCCCCTTCAAGAGAAATCTTGACATGTGGATGTGAGATCGTAAGTTTACTCCTGGGATCTCTTCTGTGTCCCTGCTTGACAGAGGTGCAGTAAACTAACCTTAAAAGGGCTGCCTTCTGTGACCTACTATACAGAGGCACAGTCAACTAATCTAAAAGGTTGGCGAAAGCCAAACACATTCTGGCTAGGCTTATAAATGCCCTAGGGCAGATAGCCTAATATCAGCCTATGAAACTATGAACCTATATTCACATTAATACACTGCACATAATGTATTCACATTCATGTACTACACATAACATATTCACATTAATCCACTGCACATAACATATTCACATTAACGTGCTACACATAACATATTTACATTAATGCGCTACGCATCACATATTGACCTTAATGTACTAGACATAACATATAAGTAAAACAAAACATACAGCACACAACATATTCACATTAATGCACTGCACATACCATATTCATATCAAGTAACTGCACATAACATATTCACATTAATGTACTATACATAACATATTCACATTAATGCACTGCACATAACATATTCACATTAAGGTACTGCACATAACATATTCATATTAATTCCAAAACTGTATGAAAAAGGCAGGCAGCAGGTTACTTCCAAAGGCTTTATTCCAAAGGCTTTATTCACAGGCTCACACACAAGCGCTTTCACCAACAGGCTTCTTCAGGTGTGTCCAAAAACTAAAAGCATCCCTTCATTTATACTACACAACATCCAATTAATCAATTAAACAATTACAGATTTAAAGAGACATTTTTTAAAAACATCTTTGTATGGTATGCATGCATATAAAACATACAAACTGCATAAGCTGAAATAACACTCTTGTTACTATGTTCAGATATTTTAAATTTATAAAACACTTGCATCAATACATATAATTCATATTCAAACTTCAAAGAATGATAAAATAATACTAAAATTAATAATGAAAAATATAATAAAAAATATATAGTAACTACCTGCGTAGAGCCCTACTTTTTAAAAGTGGCTTTAATGGTATATGGTCATTTAAACCATGGCCATGGTCAGCCCTTAGTCTTACTATCCATTTCAGTTCTAAATTCTCAGTTTGTGGCCTGATACCCCCTCCTCTTATATTTTCAAAATACCTGTCTATTACCCTAAAACTAAAACATTGTTCTGTATTGGTGTCTTTAAAATGTTTCGCTAATGCATTAAATAAACTGCCTTTTTTGATATGGTAGATGTGCTCCCTGACCCTATCTTTTAGCATTCTATCTGTTTTGCCTAAATAAAACTTATTACAAATTTTACACGTGGCCAAGTAAACTAAATGAGATGAATCACATTTTGCACTGATATTAAAATTAAAAAGTCTGCCTGTATCTGGATGTGTATAATTACTATTCAGGTTAACATACTTACAGAACTGACATTTAAAACAAGGTCTGGTGCCTGTCTCATTTTAAGATGAAATATAATTTCTAGGGCCACACAATTGCCTTTTCAAAGATTTCTTGTTCTTAAAAGTAAATTCAGGACATACATTTATGAATTTATTAATTTGTCTATCTGATGTCAGTATGTTCCAATCCTTGTTAATATTATTAGTGTAACACCCTATATCTCTAGATACTGACCTCAGATAGACAAATTAATAAATTCATAAATGTATGTCCTGAATTTACTTTTAAGAACAAGAAATCTTTGAAAAGGCAATTGTGTGGCCCTAGAAATGATATTTCATCTAAAAATGAGACAGGCACCAGACCTTGTTTTAAATGTCAGTTCTGTAAGTATGTTAACCTGAATAGTAATTATACACATCCAGATACAGGCAGACTTTTTAATTTTAATATCAGTGCAAAATGTGATTCATCTCATTTAGTTTACTTGGCCACGTGTAAAATTTGTAATAAGTTTTACGTAGGCAAAACAGATAGAATGCTAAAAGATAGGGTCAGGGAGCACATCTACCATATCAAAAAAGGCAGTTTATTTAATGCATTAGCGAAACATGTTAAAGACACAAATACAGAACACTGTTTTAGATTTAGGGTAATAGACAGGTATTTTGAAAATATAAGAGGAGGGGATATCAGGACACAAACTGAGAATTTAGAACTGAAATGGATAGTAAGACTAAGGACTGACCATGGCCATGGTTTAAATGACCGTATACCATTAAAGCCACTTTTAAAAAGTAGGGTTCTACGCAGATAGTTACTATATATTTTTTATTATATTTTTCATTATTAATTTTAGTATTATTTTATCATTCTTTGAAGTTTGAATATGAATTATATGTATTGATGCAAGTGTTTTATAAATTTAAAATATTTGAACATAGTAACAAGAGTGTTATTTCAGCTTCTGCAGTTTGTATGTTTGATATGCATGCATACTATACAAAGATGTTCCCCGGGATTCATGAAGCTTGCGCCAGGCGCACGCATAGCATAGGCGTTATAACGCCAAATATGGCCGCCGAGTGATTCAGGTACGATCCAATTCCACGTGCACTACCGGCATATGCCAGATCTGTGCAGCCCCCGGCGTAGGTATGCAAATCACCCCATGTGCAGTGTTGCACCATGCAAATGAAGGCATATAGCGATTCATGAAGTGGTGCAGGCGTAGCGTAAGCCCACGGAAATGTAAACCAAAAAACACGGTTTACATTTTCCCAAATATAACATCGGAGCTATGGAAGAGGGCCAGACCCAGGTATCACAACGTGAACATATGCCAATGGCGAAATACACAGGCAATGGCATAAGAAAAGATGCATAACACGTAAATAACATTTAATGTCATGTCCACAGTAACGAACAGCAGAACCGTAGGGCATGTGTGTGGAAGCCGTAACATAAAGAAATAATATAAAAATGTCGTAAAATCGCAATGTAATAGAAAGCAGGTTTACAGCATAACACACAATGGTAGGCATGGAACACCACAACCAAGGTGCAAGGGTTGCTAAGGGCTTGCAATAGTGTTCGGCACGGTAACTATGAATTAGTAGTCAATGCCATGCAAATGAGGCAGATAATACTGAATCGCAAATGTCCCGCAGGCGGAAGGTTGTACCATACGGAGCTGCGGTATAACACCAAGGAGTGGCTCACAGGAGATACATGACATCAGCAGAGGGGTGTGGCACTGTAGCACTAAGCACATTGGAGCATTGCAAATCTGGCCTGTCCGTTGCTAAGCAAAGCTGCAGGATAGGGGTGGGGAGGAAATGTTTAGCTGAGAGCACACATGGTGGCCAAAAGCGCATGTGTATGAGGATGAAAAGGTGCCCGAAACCCATTAATCGGATGCACGCACCGCAAACAATAGCAGAAACAGGAAGGTCAGGGGAAGAAAAGAAGGAAATGCGGAAGTAGGGTAATTGGAGTACTAATGAGCAATCAACACCAATCAACCCACGAAGGCCAATCAATGGCAGCTGACAATTCCGCTTGCAGAAACCTGCAAAACAGGATAGGGGAGGCATGTGAATGCAAAGAAAGGAGGGGAGGTATTGGATTGCAAAGATAGGAGACCTGACACAGCAGAGCAAAGCAAACCAACAGCAGACCGGCAGTAGCACACATAACGCAAGATACGCCAGGTCCAGGAAAGTACAAATGAAAGTAGGCTGCAGGATGCACGCCAGAAAATGGTAGGTGCAACACGCAGAAATGTAAAGGGAAGGTCAAGAGGTAATCCATGGCAGGCAAATGTAATTCAACACCAAAGGCACCACAATAGTAGTTCCGGCAGTAAAACACATAACATAACCTGTAGCTATCAACGTACATACACACCCTATGACATCATCGGTGTTTACAGCACAATAGTATAAAGTGTGAAAGCACCCAACACACACCTGTGTATTCCCAAACACCGCACCATAGGTGTAAACGCATGGGGAACTTTTAAAATGTACATGTTGGGAGCTGCCATAGCTGTGATTCATCAGCATGTGTTAGAGACTGATGGTGTTGTGGAGGATGATTCCTCCGACAACCACCGCAGGCCTCGGAGGAGAAGGAGAGTGTTCAGACCAAGGGTAACCTACCAGGGGCTACATGACCTGGAGACAGTAGAGCGTTACAGGGTGGACAGGGACATCTTACAGCAAATAGTGGAGCTGTGCCAGCCACGCCTGAGGACCAGAAACAACAGAGGGGAACCCATACCAGTGGACACGAAGGTATGTGTATGCCTGCAAATACTGGCCACAGGTACCTTTCAAAGGCCAACTGGAGATATAATGGGTATCTCACAGGCATCAGCATCCAGGGTACTACACCAGTTCCTGGATGCCATGTAACCACATGCCAATGAGCAGATATACTTCCCCAGAACTCAGGAGGAGTTGGCCAGCAATATGCGCCACTTCCACCGTGTGGCACAATACCTGGAGGTACTTGGTGCGATAGACTGCATGCACATACAAATCAAGTCAACACCCGGTGAGCAGGGTATGCGCTACATAAATCGCAAGGGATTCCACTCCATCAACTGCCAGGTCATGTGCAATGCCCAGGGCATTATCATGGATGTTTGTGCTGGCAGCCCTGAAAGCTACCATGACTCCCATATCTGGCATGCTTCACAGCTGTATCAGGTATTTGTCAGGGGGGACATCCCACATGGCCATCTCATGGGGGCTGCTGGCTATGCACTGGAGCCGTGGATGATGACTCCCATCAGAAATGCACACACACCCATGCAAGAACGCCATAATGAGGCACACGCACAAACCAGAATCATCATAGAGCGTGTGTTCGGGATGCTGAAATCACGGTTCCGGTGCTTGGATACATCTGGTGGAGCCTTGCAGTACTCTCCAGGCACGTGTGCCCACATCATCATAGTATGTGCCACGCTACATAATATGATCCTGCGGAAGCAGCTGCAGCAGGGACAAAATGGTGAAGGCCCACATAGCCCACTGCAACTGCCAAGGCCAGTACAGGCACAGAGGGATTCAGACCATGAACACTCTGTGCCAGCCCCAGTAGGCAGACGGAGGCATGCCCAATATGCCTACGCCTTGGCAAAGAGGGAACGTATAGCACATACTCTGACCATGTAGGCCCCTATGGACTGACACCTCTTCACCTGCACACACAGTAAAATGGATGGCACACAAACATGACCACCTGTAAATTGTAATGTATAGGTGGCCCAATGTGTGACTCCTACATAGGCAGCCCTCAAACATTGTAAACACAACAGCCAGTAGAACACGGAATGTCAACACCTGAACAGTACATGAGTCTTACTGCATATGGTGGTGCTGTGTGCCTGTCACGTTCGCCGCCAGATATATATATATATATATATATATATATATATATATATAGATAGATATAGATATATATATATATATATATATATATATATATATATATATATATATATATATATATAGATATATCTATATATATATATATATATATATATATATATATATATGTATAGATATATATATAGATATATATATATATATGTACACATACGCATATATATAATACAGATAGAAAGGTCAATAGAGGGCTATATGGTGATATAGATGGATTCAGCAATATCTGCAAATAGAATAGATAGTTCAACAACATTCATAAAATCTTGGAGGTACAAATAAATAGGATACCGCCAACCATGGAATGTGTAACATACCGACATGCGTAAACACGAGGCTGAAAGACCGATAGAACACAGTACCGGAACAGTACATCCACGAGTAATAGTATGATGATATGAAGGGACAGTTAGTCACTGCTGCCGGTGTCACGGTCCACGTAGGTACTGTGTTCAACTGTGTCTGTGAGTGCCTTAGTCTGTGTAAGTGTGCGTTGAGGGTGCCGTGTGCGTGTCTGTGTTTCTGTAATGTGTGTGTGTGTCCGCAACATGTGTATGTTGGTGCTAGGTCAGAGGCAGATCAGTATGGTAGGTGTGGGTATAGCTAGCCGTAGGCATACGGTTAATACCTGTACCACAGTAGGAGGGACATCCCCACCCTGGGCAGGTGTGTCCTGACATAAAACAGTACAAAGGGCAAATGTCCGAGATGGTAGGACATAAATATGTCCCATATATAATGTAACAGTCATATTTAATAGTTATGCCTGTATGTAAGAAACTTAAATGTTACATGCAATATGATACGTAGCCAAAGTCACACAACAATAGGTATGTAGTGAGGATAAAAGTATGTGCTACCTGTGTACTGACCGTGGCTACGTGTTGGCCTGTAAACACCGCTTTTGTGTCCCGCAAGTGTCCAACAATGACCATATGAAAAGGTGGCAACCCATGGCAAACAGGCTCTTTTAACAACACAACCACAATGACTGCAAATATCTGGGACAGAAATACAAGGGATAGCTGTCACTTACACATATCCCCTGATATATCGCTGCAATTACGGAGGTATACATGTACAAGCTCACCTGCAGATGATATAGAAATCAATTAACAACTGCCCAACGTACAATCCCATAGCATATGTCTACTAACTGTTAGCTCCCCAATTAGGGACAGAGCCCACACACATATAATACGGATTATGTAGAAATGCAAGGCCCACAAACCGTATATGTTACGTACAACCACCGACATCCCCCACACTAGAAACTAAAGAAATACAAACTGTAATAGCAGCACAAACATCCAGTCAGACAATTACATCTGTAGAACCCTCAACATACCGTGTGAGAGACACAATTAAAGGCGACATGCAAAATTGCAGGCGTTGTATAATGGAACAAACAGCCATGTTACAGGTTTTGATTGCAATACTCCATTATCAGACATCGGGATGACAGGTACACCCACATGTTGAACTAAATACTCTACCTGTCACACACAATCCACGGGGGACATGAATCCAAACTATACCTGTCTCCATGCATAGCAGTTGCAGTTACACATAACAAAACACAATACAGACCGTCTCCCCGAAGGTAGGGCAAATAGGCAACGCCCAGGTGGAGAATCCAATTATACCCCACTGTCACTGCGTAATTGGTGAATGGAGGGAAAGGCAGTCCATACAGCCTACCTCGATCTGGCTAAGGCCTTCGATACAATACCCCATTCGGGTATCATTGAAAAACTCATCAGCTTAAATGTCAACCCATACATCACAAGATGGGTTGCAAACTGGCTGAGTGACAGAACCCACAGGGTCAGAGCTGCTGGCGCCATGTCAGACTCAAAGCCTGTCACAAGTGGTGTCCCACAGGGCTCAGTCCTGGGCCCACTCTTGTTTGGCATCTACTTTTCCGAAGTACAAGCAAACACAGGAGGGTTATGGCTGACAAAGTTTGCAGATGACTGCAAACTGGGCGCCATAGTAGAAAACACATCTGACACAGATATCCTTCAGAAGGGTCTCACAGAAACGGATAACTGGTGCCAGAGCCACGGCCTAAAGTTAAATGCCAAAAATGCATAGTCATACCCTTGGGAAAAACAAGGTTACCCCTAGCTACCAAATAGGTGGCAATCCACTGAGCACAGAAGAAGTTATCAGGGACCTGGGGACCCAGGTTGATAGTAGTCTGTCATTCGACACCCATGTAGCTAAAGTAGTTAGGAAGACCTTCTACATTGCCCACCTTATCATGAAGGGATTCTCATCTAGATCAAGGAGGTCATAGTCTCCCTTTACTCATCACTCATCAGACCAATGATTGAGTACAATGCCCCATTCGAATGTATCTGACCCGACACTTGCAGCAGCTGGAGAGGCCACAAAGTTCCTCACCAAAAGGATAAAGGGTCTCAAAAATCTGTCCTATGCTGCCCGACTGAAAGAACTCCAGCTCTATTCAGTCGCACCGCTTGCTCAGAGGTGACCTTTGCCTAACATACAAGGCCATGTCAAACCCAGATTTGATGAATATGCTTCACCTCAAAAAATCTAGATCCATCAGAGCCACAAGGGTGGGAGACTTAAACCTTGACACGGCTATTAATAGGACATGCTGGAGGGATAGATTCATCACCCAAAGACTCCCTATGCTGTGGAACAAAATCCCGGTACATGTGAGGCAGAGCACCTCGCTGGCCTTGTTCAAGAGATATCTTGACCAATGGATGGGAGATCGCAGATATACCCCAGGGATTACCTCAGTGTCACTGCTCGACAGAGGCACAGAAAAATAATGGGTATAGTTCCCCATACTAAAGGGGTGGCCTAAGCCACAAAACGATGGGCTAGGCTTGTAAATGCCCTCGGGCAGATAGCCTAGTATGAACCTATGAACCTATGAACCTATGAGTAGCTGCACAGCTGATATGCAGGTAATTAGTCACTCAGGAACACCAATTGGCGGGAAGAATCCACGTGTTTCAGGTATCGACGTATATAAGGATGACTTGCCAGACATTCAAACCGTATGCTCATACCGAATAACAGTTGAAACACTGTGAGAGAGATAGAAATGAAATGCCGTAATGGCAACAAGGTATGTAGAATGCCCAATATGTAAGGTTATGTATAGCATAATCTGTATTGATTAGTTTTACTGTATGTATTGCCTGGTTTGCATTAATTAAACATGTCCGCAATGCATAAAGTGGGGAAAGGTATTTATGTAGTGATGTCTTGCTGAGCATACTAACGCTTGTAGAATCTGTGCGTCCAGCACTGGGACACAAGGTACACAGCAGAGACACCACAAGGGATGCTACATGAGGCCATTAAACAGAACAATGCCATACAACCCGCCTTCAGTGGTAGGGTATGTCCAACAAGGACGTGCAATAGCAGGGGATAGTATATGTTGATATACTGTCACAGCACGCATGTGTATGGGCATATAACGTTAATGACATATGTAACATGGTCCCGCTGAGCAAGTATGCTTTGCATTATGGGATACTATGTGACATATGTGTAATGTATAGTATTATAGGTAGATATGACAGATATTCTACACAGCATAACAGGCATATCATGCATTCCACAGGTATCATCTATTGGTATGTACAATAACAGGATACATATGGCCTGTAGGTATGGGACATAGTAATAGCATGATAGCTAATCTAAATGGAAGGGCTACCAAGTAACCATGCACAAAGGACATGTAATAGCTGCACAGGTGCATAGTGGGGTACTATGCAGTCTGGCAAGTCCATGTGTAAGCACAACTACAGTGTTCACACTAGTGGCACCTCTCCAGGGTAGTGTCCTGTGAAGAGCAGAGCCAGGTGTCACCTGCACCACTGCACAGTACAGCCACTGCAGTGATCCCAGGCCTACATGTGTCTCCCAACCACCAAGGGAGGTATCACATGAACAGTGCTACTGAGTGTCCCTGCGTGATGTACATAGGACTTATGTTCCACAGCATGGTGAGTGTCCGGTTTGGGAATATAACCCAGAAGCACATCCCACTCATTGTGGCATGTGTGCACATATCCATGAGCATGTTGCTCACAGTGGCCTCTGCTTATGTTGTGTATGAGGAGTATATCCATCAATAATGTTGTGGACATGGGCCCTGTCTGATCAGCAGAGGTCACCCTTGAGTATGTAGTATGCAAATGTGTACAGATGTGGTGTCCATAGTGCAGCCGCATATTTAAACTGTAGGAGCTCAGTAAACGTCATGGCGTGTTAATGTTGTGGCATGTAAAGCTGTAGCTGTTGTGTAAGGTACACCCTAAATAGGGTGGTGTACCGTTGAATGTGTGTAGATGTCTTGAGTGCAGAGGTACAATGGGTGCCTATGTACCAGTTACACACCCAGTACAGATAGGTGGTGGCCATGTAGGAAGATATCCATGCCACAGTGGCAATACAGTAACCACAGGAGTGGGTGTGACATATGTGTGTCCTGCAAACATGTACAATGTGATATGTATGTAGGGGACTACCATCCATGTGTTAGTCAGTGGGTGAATGGTGTAATGCAAAGGTGATGTGCATGCACCTTGTGTCATGCAGCTTGATGCCATGATAGTCATATTATGTATCTGTCACAGTGACACCCGTATGGTCGGAGTCAGTATCAGCTGGTGGAGCAATCATGGCACTTGGTATGTAGGGGTTTGAAAGCTAGGCAGGGAAAGTCCCCTGTGCCAGGCTGTTCCACAGGGAAGCATATACTGAACATGAGGGGCCCTATGACTGAGGACCATGGTATGCCAAATGTACCTGACATGAAGTAGGTACTATGGTATGCTGGCCTCACTGTGTGTCCTGTCCATGAGCCACATAGCATAACATCCTGAGACACAGGGTACGATGTGCAGGTGGATGTGTATGTTGTCAATACCAGAATGGGGAATGGTGCTGAAAGGCAATGAGAGGACAATGTAGGATGTGTGGACTCCCGTACCATCAGCAACTGCCCTGGTAACTGTATGAAAGTAGTCCACCAAGTGTAGGGGCCATGCTCTGGACTTAACAAGCCCAACCTGGGTGGCAGCAGAGGATGGGAGCCCAACAATGTCTCTGAGAATGATGTCCTTGATGATGTGCCCCATAGCCATGCAGAAAAGTCCAGTCAGATGTGTAGAACTATAGTCCCACTCGTGCAATGCGGTGCCACCTGTGTGTAGTGTGATAAATGCTGCTGTGTGCCATTCAGGGGCTACAATGTCTGAAACAAGGCTATTACTGAATATGGTGGCCCAGTGGGGAGACATGTAATTCAGAGGTTGGTGGACATCACAGCCTGGGACATTGGAAGGTGACATGGGGCCAGTGTCCCAGGACATATAGAGTGTAGGTCAGTACTGTGTAGGTGTGACCACAGGGACACCACAATGTTCATGTATGGATTGCAGCCCTGTAGTGAGTGAGAGGGTGTACTGTCAGCATTGAATCCATCCTCCAGCATGTTGCCAACAATACCTGGGTCTGCAATGTTCCTGAGGGACTGTTGTATGTGACAGCAGATGTGGGTGTTGCCATCGAATACTGACATACCACCATAATGCCTGGTGGTACACCCCAGAATGTGTGGCAGTCATGTTTACGTAGCTAGTCTTGGAGTGTGTGATTAGGGACCCTGTGGCCCCACCATGGCTGACCAGTGAGCCACACCACACATGGGAATATACACCACTGTGCAACAGCCTACACCTGTTGTTGTACATCATATGTCCATGGAACATGACCACCAGAGTGGCGTCTGTTATCTGGTGTGTACCGTCATGGCTTTGTGTGGAATAGCATGATCCATGCAGTTGTGTACATGCTAATTAAGTGCACTGGGGTATGTGTCAGCATTTGTATGTGCATTGTCCATCTGCACGGGTGTCATGATGTTAACAACCGCTGTCAGCAGATGTGTGTAGTAGGTGTTGTAGTACACATGTACTGTGTATGCTGTGATGGGTGTGTTGCCGGGATGTGGCTAACAAGGTAGATTAGCATATGTTCGGAATCCACCAATGAGGGGATAGCCCCAGGTGTGTAACACCAGTCACATGGTGGTAGTGTTCATGCCAACGGTAATGTAGGTCTTGGAGGTGGTGTGTATGGGTTGATTCAGCAGAACGGAGGGTATGACTCATGGATGTTTTTTTCATGAGTGGCTATCCCAGTGAAGTGTGGGGTAGTGTCAGTCACACATCAGTAGTAGCTGAGGCCCACTGTCCACTATACCACCATAGAAGGTATGTTACCACTGGGGTATGATGTTGACTCTGTCGCTTGTTACAATGTGTATAGTGGTCCCGGACACAGTTAGTTGCACGTGGAGTACCTCTGATGCATTGTGCTAAGCAACTTGCCATGATGCATGCAAAACATAGTGGGATATGGGAACCCCTCAGCTGTGGGTGTGCCGGTCCAGGTATGTGCCTGAAAGGTATGGTCTGTCTATAACCTGTCATTGCAGGTGTGCTCTAAAGAGCCTAGAGGCAGGTCCCAGTCACTGCAGAGATGTTTGAGTGGTGCATTATAAGGTGTGCCTTGCCTGCGTGCGTCACAGAGGAAGATGCAAGCAATGTGTCACATGACCCCATGTCGCGCATGCCAGTTACCGCCCTGCCGGTGACAGTTATTGGAAACTGTGCAAGACAGGCAGTATAGAAGCAGCAAGAGCCTTACATGTCAGCTGTACTTCCAGGGCTGACAGGTGCAAGTCATCTGTGCCACAGCATTGTGTTTGACCAGGACAGTCATAGTGGACAGATACCACATGCCTGTGGAATGACAATAGGAGCATAGTCAACTGTTGAAGTGACACAGTCGGTCATTGTACAGTGGTATCATGTCCGGACGAATGCAAAATGCTCCCCAGGGCTAAGCCCACACCCTCAGGGCTCTAGGACTGGTGAGCTATTGCATGTCCCTGCACACGTAGTCTGTGAAGTGGCATCACAGGGCAGTGACACTAACATGGCGAATGACAGACATATCGTACCTGGTGAGGTGTAGCATGGGTGCATAGGTTATGTTGCAGAAGCAGTTACCTGACAGCAAGATGTAAGTGACTAACGCCTTGTGTAGCCTGCTGTGTGGAACTGCAGTGTGACACCCTACAGAGCCAGCTATGACTGGTGTGTTGTGAATGTTATAACTCACTATTGGCTGTATGTGGTGGGCACACATGAGTCTGTTGGCTATAAGATGGTGAAGTTGTCTTCCATGATGGGGGCTACCTCTGGTGCCTACAGTGAGTATAGAGACGTACTGCACAGGTTGTCCTCATAGGTGTGGCCAGTGGTGTAGATCATGTGAGACTATGTGATGGGTGGGGTGTGTTGCGAATGTTACACATCCCCAAATGACTGCCAGGTGCAGTCAGGGTTGGCGACAGCATTACTCCCAGCCATAGCTGTCAGCCTCCTGTCCCCAAAATGAGGAACATTAGCCCTCATACCGTGTGACAAATGGGCAAAACGTGGAACACTTACAACTGGCTTACTAACAGCGTCAACTAGGAAGGGCATATGATGGCTAAAATAGGCTGGTCTTACATATAAAACAGATATTCCAATGAATTAATATGATTCTCATCTATTTAGCCATGGCTAGCAGGTAAACTATGTACAACAATGAATGTGTGACAGACCCTTCCAATGTGGAACCTTGAGGAACATGCACCTTTTAGAACCCCAAATGAGGTACGTTCCCCGTAATGAGGTACACCTGAGAGCTATGGGCCCAGCACGGCTGCAGACGTGCATCCCCCACAGGCTGTAGTGCCGTATGTTGGTAGGTGAGCATTGAATGTGTACATGAGACAATTGCTCTATTGCCACATGTATGACATATCCCTCATATAGACAGGCAGTAGCACTGGTACGTGACAGTTGGACATGTCTGTATATACAACCATGTTCCACAGGATATGTGCGTTATGTGTGCACAACAGCTGTCTTACCGTAAGCAAGCTGGGAAGTGTAGGGCAGCCAGTGTACCTGTGGGAAATGGTGTGGAATGGGCGCTATAGTAATCAGTAGCTCATGACATGCTCACATGTTCTGAACAAGTGCCTAGCATGACCATACAATACAGATAGGGTGTTGGATAATATCAACCCACAAGTGGTGATGACAGTCATTTAGGGTGGCACCGCACTATAACCCTGCTGAGTATGGTGTGCATGTCCATGAACCATTAGCACTGTAGATGTTAGCAGTACAGATGTACAAGATAGCACGGATATTTGATTACAAATACCTTTGCATGTCACAGGAGTGTTCCACCAGTGGCCTGTTGACAGACTCACAACTACAAAAGGTGCAAGAGTGACATGTGCACAGTACATCAGTGCCAGATACAGTATAACAGGGTTAATGTGTTGTACCCCACCCTCATTGTAGCCCATACCACACAGACAAATGTTAGGCATCTGTGTATGTAAGGCTGTGAATGGCTGTGAATGGCCATGACCTATCAGTTTAGCTGTGTCAGTGTTGTGAACAACATACAGAATGGGCTGTGTGGGTGAGGTGTGTGACATATGTGCACAGTCTGATGGATGATACCAGCAGTGTCACCGCTAGGTGAACATCCCTGTACCCATAAACTTACTACCTAGGCTGTGGTCAACATTATGGACACTGTGTAAGGGATGGTGCTGTGCAGTGCACCCTCCGACATGGTGACGTCTCCAGGCCCCTTAGGTAGTCATGTGAGGAACCCATGTCATGTCAGGGTGCCATCCATGAGCACGGAGATCACTGGCCAGGCATATACAGCACTGTGGTGATCAATATTGGATCACATACCACCTGTCACACCCATTATGCATTGGATATCATCACCATATATGTGTGTCACCTCATTACAGTGTTCATACTCCATGTAAATGCTGTCTTGCTGTGGGCATGTCTATTTGCCTGCACATGTGTTCTTACCTATCTGCACATGTCTCGATGTGTCCACGGTACTACTGTTGACCTGGATGCTGTGTATATGTCACATATCAACACAGACACAGCCGTAATGGACTTGAGCAGTGACAATGCACACATATGCATGGACACCTGTACATGCATGTGTTTTGCCATATACATCTACACAGCACTGTACAACTGTTCAACATCCTGACACAGATCGCCTATATTACACATGTGATAGACATGGGACAATGGATAGTCAGACGACATTCGCAGGGATGGTCATCAACCATAGCATGTGCGGGCACGGTTTCCATGCTGTTACAGATGGCCATTGTGCCACCGCAAGCTGCATCAGTGCCACATTACTGATCCAGTCAGTTGATAGGACATCTACCATGTGGCCATCACACCATGTATGTCTGGGATGACATCTGCGGCTTTGATGGACACGGTTGGATTGGTATGGTGGGAGTATGTCACATATATGGCACAGGGATCTGTCCAGCCTGTGGCGATCCTAGTATTAGGATGGTGGCTGTCTATGACATATGTCATATAGATCAGGATATGGACATGTAGCATGTCCATCATCATGGTGTAGCAAATGTCCTTTCACAAGGTAGACAGCATGCTGCATAGTGGAGGTGTGGATTGTGAAGGCTGGTATCACACATCCATGCATGATATGGGCAGCCCACAAGTGTCACCATTGTGTCATATGCCCCTGCATTGGGTGCACACATTGTGATGTGCCACCTGACATGTCCCAGACATGTAGTGTTCTGCCTGCAATATTGTCACACTATCGCATGACCTATACCCCACATACCAAACATACAACCCATTGTCTGCATAGCCCTGTGGATTGTGACATATCTGACATGTATGGATGTATGTCATATGGGACCACACAGACATGTGGAGAAGATGCCCATCACACACAATTGGCCAACACATGTGCGCACATGGCCATGGGGGATGGCCAGAGACATGTAGCCACACAGTACTTGGGATGTGTATACACCCTGTTGCACATTGTCCACACATGGTCCAATTATAGTCTTAGTTGACCGATTATACAGTTGATGTGGTACACTGGACAACCTAAAAGCCTGTGCACAGCTACTGGAGGTGTCACTGAAGTCTACCATATACGATCTGTCGAACATCACGACTGTGTTGCAGTTATGGCTATGCAATGTGAACATATTATGCATTCTACAGCAACATACATGCCTCATGTTGCCATGCAATGGCACAGTGTCTGTACTTCACACTGTATAGCAATGTAGACAGCTCACACTACCCTCCCATGCTCATGCACATTTGCTAAACATGCATTCTATCAGTAGGGCATACACACAACACTGCAATGTGAAGCCCATTATGATGCTGTACATGTGTCAGGAAACCATTGTGTCATACATGTATGCATGTTAATGCACATGTCAGCAGATTACATGTCAAGGTCACATCAGCCATGTAAAAAGGTTATCCTGTTCTGGGCCACATGGTGTATCACGGGGATGCATGCATACTACCATGAATGTGTGAACTGCATGGCTACTGATATGACACCTGCTTGCTGTAGTGTGCACCCCAGGGAGGTATGCTTACTAATACTATTAATGTCTGAGCTAGATGCCCTCTGCTGTATCGCAGGCATGCTGCATGCCATCTGACAAATCACATGCATGGTGTGCCTGTGTGTGTGTGTGTTTCTGTGTGTGTGTGTGTCTGTGTGTGTGTCTGTGTGTCTGTGTGTATCTGTGTGTGTGTGTGTCTGTGTGCCTGTGTGTGTGTGTCTGTGTGTGTCTGTGTGTGTGTCTGTGTGTGTGTGTGTGTGTGTGTGTGTGTGTGTGTGTGTGTGTGTGTGTGTGTGTGTGTGTGTGTGTGTGTGTGTGTGTGTGTGTGTGTGTCTGTGTTTATTGTACTTTACAGTATTTCTTTGCATTCACAGGTGATGTAGGTGCGTTACCCTCCTGCGGTCCATCTGATGTTAGTGTCCCCACAGATACTAGCGGTGATGAACATATGCATGAGGTACAGGCAGGGTTGTCAGGGGTTGAATCTGTGCCAATGGTTACCATCCCAGCTATGTCCCCCTCTTCCCCGCACACAGTTCTGCTGCCAACACATACCGCATCACAGGTGGCCATAGAGGAAGGACAGTCAGCGTCTGTTGGCATGGAACAGGAATGTGTGGTGGCTACAGAAGGTGTGTCTACACACCATGGTGTCAGTGTAATGACTGCAGATGCGCCACACAGGCATGTGGCTGGTGCTGCTTGTAGGAGGACCTCTGGCAGACATGCACCTGCAGGACAGAGCGCAGCAGCTGGTATCACCAGACGCATGTTCCAGACTGTAATGGCGGCACAGGCACATGCTGAACGGCAGAACAGAAAAGGGCAGAGGCTGCAGAGGGCTGCTATCCATACCCTAAATGACAACATCCAGGCATTGGCAAATGCTCAATAGCAAATTGCTAATGTTCTGGATAGGCGACTAGGTGAAATGGTTGGAATCCTTGACCAAGCCATGGCAATCCACGAGCGGGAGCTGTCTGTGCTGGAACACCTGGTAGGAGTGAGGTGTAGGCCACGTGGATGTAGGCCAGCAACACCACCTAGTGTAGGTCGACGTGAGTGTGCCACCTCACATGCCCACTCCCATAGTGCCGGTAGCAGTAGCAGTGCAGCTGGTGCTGCGCTGTCAACACCAGGACACAGCAGGCCACGTGAACGTGGCCCTGGATGGTCTCAGCGGGGACACGGTTCCAGCGGACATGTGTCGTCAGACAGTAGCCACTCTGTACCTCCACCTGGTAGTGCCCGTGCGACCCCAGGCAGGCACAGGTCACGTGGCCATGGACGGACACAGTGAGTTGTACAACCTGCACTGTACAATCTGGGGCTGTCAATTATACCCCGTGTAGGCATCACAAATGGCAGAACTATGTACACACATACATGCACACAGCAAACACAACTGTAGGGCTCCACAACATCCACATGCATTCTGCACAGACATGTCCAGTCAACTCACCGGCCCTTACACACACACATGATGTTATCCATTGGTGCAGCCTATGCCCCTGGCAAACATATCACCCTGTGCATATGATGAAGCCTGTGCCTCATCCCTGTCATCCACACCATCGGTGCAGGGTTATGCACAAATATTCTGATGCACAGGGTGAACAGCATAGTGAGAGGTGTATGTAATACCTGTGTATGCATAGTGAGGGATGTGTATGTTGCACTGGTTGTGTGTGAATACTGAGTTGTGTATGTGACATAGGTTGTGTACTGTCGACATGCACCAGTCATACCATGTAGTGCAGGTGCAGCATGCATTGTGATGTGTTCACGGTATGTGTCTCGGTTACATCTGTAGCACCATGTTGGTTGTGATACCCTGGTTCCCTCCTATGGTGTACTTGCATGTGCCTACAGGTAGCAGTGTTTGCAGTCCCCCACCTGTAACTGTGGATTACACACAGGCATGTCTGGCAATATCAGCATGCTACATGTACCCTCAACCTGACTGTTGGACACACCAACATGACACAGATGTCCACACATATACTGCACCTGACGCATGTGGTCGGTGCCACAGGTTACACTGGACAGAGATGTGACACACATAGCAGGACACATTACAGGTATAGTGACATGGTGCAGGGGTTGTACACAGCGGCCTGGCCAATGATGATGTGAGGTGTCATTTGGTAGCTGGAGGACCCTGTACCCTGTACCAGTATGGGAACGTGGCCGCATTCACAGGGTGTACACCACTATAACGCACACCCCATATTGCACAGCTGGGGACCCTTGCCTGTGTGGTCATCACCCTCACAGTACTATGCACCCACATGACATGTCACAGAGAAGGGACATGTACAGGTAGCCAGTATGGCTGGGACCTATGGCATCAACAGGGTTGTGCAATGCATCACCATTATGGGTTAGTCACCACGTGGGGCTAGTGATCATTTCCCACCATATATTAGCATACACACTCACACCAAGCACCAGACATGCATACAGACACACACACTGTGGTGATCACACATGTGTATACGGACAGCCGACGTGTGTGATGCACCTCACCGGCGAACGTCATGCTTCCCACACTGACATATGTACACATCTCTACAATGGTGTACAGGGATGTGTAGCAACTGGGACATATTCCCCATGATATGTGGCATCCCTGGTCACACATTCGGACACACATGGCAGTGCTGGGAATGATACACCTGCCATATGATGACACGTTTGATGAACATGCAGCGGTATTTATTGCACTATGTGTACCAACGCTATATCTGGCAAATGTGCTGCTATATGCACACGGGAGGATGTAGGTGTTACAGGTGCCATGTGACATATAGTTGTTAACACCTGACCGCTGTGTATGCATTATGTCAGCACCGTCACGTAACAGTGACATAACATACTGTTTGCACATGGCATGATAGGATGGTGTGTGACACAACTGTGAGCCACCCCCTGCACACATACATCTAGACAGGTGGTTCACCACATTATGTACACACATCTCTCCATACATGCTGTTTGTATGTCACCGTATGCAGATGTCAATGATGGGTCTGCATTGCGTCTGCATGTCGTAGGTAGGTGCAACTATGTTACAGACATCGGCCACTGCACATGCATGTTTGCTGCATGCACAGTAAAGATGTCACATGTGTCT